>NC_074668.1:38693619-38701119 GCF_029448725.1 Salvelinus fontinalis | reverse complement strand
GAGCGGAGGCTACCGGAGAGAGGAACCGGAGCTATGAGGGAACGCGTCTGGCACGGAAGCCGAAAAAGCCCGTGAGTAACTCCCAAAAATTTCTTGGGGGGGGGCTAAAGGGTAGTGGGCCAAGGGCAGGTAGGAGACCTGCGCCCACTTCCCAGGCTTACCGTGGAGAGCGGGAGTACGGGCAGGCGCCGTGTTACGCAGTAGAGCGCACGGTGTCTCCTGTACGAGTGCATAGCCCAGTGCGGGTTATTCCACCTCCCCGCACTGGGAGGGCTAGATTGGGCATTGAGCCAGGTGTCATGAGGCCGGCTCAACGCGTCTGGTCTCCAGTGCGTCTCCTCGGGCCGGCATACATGGCACCTGCCTTACGCATGGTTTCCCCGGTTCGCCTACATAGCCCGGTGCGGGTTATTCCACCTCCCCGTACTGGTCGGGCAACCGGGAGTATTCAACCAGGTAAGGTTGGGCAAGCTCAATGCTCAAGAATGCCAGTACGCCTCCACGGTCCGGTATTTCCGGCACCACCTCCCCGCCCCAGCCTAGTACCTACAGTGCCTACATTACGCACTAGGCTACCAGTGCATTTCCAGAGCCCTGTTCCTCCTCCACGCACTCTCCCTGTAGTGCGTGCATCTAGCCCGGTGCCTCCAGTTCCGGCCCCACGCACTAAACTACCAGTGCGTCTCCAGAGCCCTGTACACACTATATATTCTCCCCCTACTAATCCTGATGTGCTTGTCCTCAGCCCGGCGTCACCAGTGCCGGTACCACGCATCAGGGGTAGAGTAGGCTTTGAGGATACAGTGTGCCCTGTCCCTGCTCCCCGCACTAGTAGGAAGGTGCTTATCATTAGCACGGTGCCTCCAGTTCCGGCATCACGCACCAGGTCTACAGTGCGCCATATCCGGCCAGAGCCATCCGTCTCCCCAGCGCCATCTGAGCCATCCGTCTCCCCAGCGCCATCTGAGCCATCCGTCTCCCCAGCGCCATCTGAGCCATCCGTCTCCCCAGCGCCATCTGAGCCATCCGTCTCCCCAGCGCCATCTGAGCCATCCGTCTCCCCAGCGCCATCTGAGCCATCCGTCTGCCAGGAGCCTGCAAAGCCGCCCGTCTGCCATGAGCCTGCAAAGCCGCCCGTCTGCCATGAGCCTACAGAGCCGTCAGCCAGACAGGAGCCGCTAGAGCCATCAGCCAGACAGGAGCCGCTAGAGCCGTCAGCCAGACAGGATCTGCCAGAGCCGCCAACCAGACAGGATCTGCCAGAGCCGCCAACCAGACAGGATCTGCCAGAGCCGCTAACCAGACAGGATCTGCCAGAGCCGCCAACCAGACAGGATCTGCCAGAGCCGCCAACCAGACAGGATCTGCCAGAGCCGCCAGCGAGCCATGAGCAGCCAGAGCCGTCAGAGCGCCATGAGCAGCCAGAGCCGTCAGTGAGCCATGAGCAGCCAGAGCCGTCAGTGAGCCATGAGCAGCCAGAGCCGTCAGAGAGCCATGAGCAGCCAGAGCCGTCAGAGCGCCATGAGCGTCGTGAGCCGTCAGCCTGCCATGAGCGTCGAGAGCCGTCAGCCTGCCATGAGCGTCGAGAGCCGTCAGCCTGCCATGAGCGTCGAGAGCCGTCAGCCTGCCATGAGCGTCGAGAGCCGTCAGCCTGCCATGAGCGTCGAGAGCCGTCAGCCTGCCATGAGCGTCGAGAGCTGTCAGCCTGCCATGAGCGTCGAGAGCCGTCAGCCAGCCATGAGCATCGAGAGTCGTCAGTCAGCCATGAGCTGCCCTTCAGCCTGAAAAGGCTGGATACCCAGAACTGCCCATCAGTCCAGAGCTGTCTCTCTGTCCGGAGCTGCCTTTCAGTCCGGAGTTGCCCCTCTATCCTAATCTCCCTCTCTATCTTCATCTATCTCTATAGTCTTATCTATCCCTCTATCTTGATTTATCTCTCTGTCCTGGTGTTATCCTTATTTAATATATTATTAAGAGAATTGTGTGGGGGAAGAAAGAGGGTGGACATTCTTTGTGGGAGGAAGTTAGGATGGATTATGGTGGGGTGGGAACCGCGCCCGGAGCCTGAGCCACCACCGTGGTTAGATGCCCACCCAGACCCTCCCCTAGACTTTGTGCTGGTGCGTCCGGAGTTCGCACCTTGTGGGGGGGGTACTGTCACGTTCCTGACCTATTTATGTTAGTTTTTGTGTGTTAGTTGGTCAGGACGTGAGGTTGGGTGGGCATTCTATGTTATCTGTTTCTATGTTGGTTTTGGTTTGCCTGGTATGGCTCTTGATTAGAGGCAGGTGGTTTGCGTTTGTCTCTAATTAAGAGTCATATTTAGGTAGGGCATTCACACTGTTTGTTTGTTGGGTGGTTGTCTCCTGTGTCCGTGTCAATGTTTGCACCATACGGGACTGTATACGGTTTGTTCATTTCATGTAGTCTGTTCATTTCGTTCTTCACGTTGTATGTAAGTTCGTCGTTCAGGACTGTCTACTTTCGTTTTGTTATTTTGTTAGTTTATAGTGAAGTTCGTGTTTTCGTCTTGTCTTTAATAAATCATTATGTCTTCACAATCCGCTGCGCCTTGGTTCCCTCAATACTCCTCCTTTTCGGTTGAAGAGGAGGAGGATTATCGTTACAGCATTCGGAAAATTATCAGACTCTTCCACAGTTTGTTACGTTACAGCCTTATTCTAAAATTTATTAAATCGATTTTTTCTCATGAATCTACACTCAATACCTGTAACGGCAGTCCTCCTCCTCTTCGGAAGAGGAGGAGTATTGAGGGAACCAAGGCGCAGCGTAGTGAAAAGACATATTTTATTAACGAAACACAAACTTGATAAACTAACAAAAAACAACAAACGGTGTAGACAGACCTAGACGACGTACTTACATAAAACAAGAAAAACGCACGAATAGGAACATAGGCTACACAAACCGAACAAACCGTAAACAGTCCCTGGTGTACAGACACAGACACGGAAGACAATCACCCACCACGAACACTGTGACAACGCCTACCTAAATATGACTCTTAATTAGAGGAACGCCAAACACCTGCCTCTAATTAAGAGCCATACCAGGCAACCCAAAAACCAACATAGAAACAGAAAACATAGAATGCCCACCCAAACTCACGTCCTGACCAACTAACACATATAACAAACTAACAGAAATAGGTCAGGAACGTGACATAACCCCCCCCATAAGGTGCAAACTCCGGGCGCACCAGCACAAAGTCTAGGGGAGGGTCTGGGTGGGCATCTGACCACGGTGGTGGCTCAGGCTCCGGGCGAGGTCCCCACCCCACCATAATCAATCCTAGCCTCCCTCTCCCCCTAAAAATGTCCACCCTCAATTTACCCCCACAAAATCCTCTTAGTAACATCAATGACAGGGACAGCACCGGGACAGAGAGATAAATCAAGACAGAGGGATAGCACCAGACAGAGGGATAGATCAGAAAATAGAGGTAGCTCAAGATAGAGAGGGAGATCAGGATAGAGGGGCAACTCCGGACTGAAGGGCAGCTCCGGACAGAGAGACAGCTCTGGACTGAGGGGCAGTTCTGGGTATATAGCCGTTTCTGGCTGAAGGGCAGCTCATGGCTGACTGACGAATCTGGACGCTCATGGCAGGCTGACGGCTCTCGACGCTCATGGCTGGCTGACGGCTCTCGACGCTCATGGCTGGCTGACGGCTCTCGACGCTCATGGCTGGCTGACGGCTCTCGACGCTCATGGCTGGCTGACGGCTCTCGACGCTCATGGCTGGCTGACGGCTCTCGACGCTCATGGCAGGCTGACGGCTCTCGACGCTCATGGCAGGCTGACGGCTCTCGACGCTCATGGCAGGCTGACGGCTCTCGACGCTCATGGCTGGCTGACGGCTCTCAACGCTCATGGCTGGCTGACGGCTCTCGACGCTCATGGCAGGCTGACGGCTCTCGACGCTCATGGCAGGCTGACGGCTCTCGACGCTCATGGCTCTCTGACGGCTCTGGCTGCTCATGGCTCGCTGGCGGCTCTGGCAGATCCTGTCTGGCTGGCGGCTCTGGCAGATCCTGTCTGGTTGGCGGCTCTGGCAGATCCTGTCTGGTTGGCGGCTCTGGCAGATCCTGTCTGGTTGGCGGCTCTGGCAGATCCTGTCTGGTTGGCGGCTCTGGCAGATCCTGTCTGGCGGGCGGCTCTGGCAGATCCTGTCTGGCGGGCGGCTCTAGCGGCTCCTGTCTGGCGGACGGCTCTAGCGGCTCCTGTCTGGCGGACGGCTCTGTAGGCTCATGGCAGACGGGCGGCTTTGCAGGCTCATGGCAGACGGGCGGCTTTGCAGGCTCATTGCAGACGGATGGCTCAGACGGCGCTGGGGAGACGGATGGCTCAGATGGCGCTGGGGAGACGGATGGCTCAGATGGCGCTGGGGAGACGGATGGCTCAGATGGCGCTGGGGAGACGGATGGCTCTGGCCGGATAAGGCGCACTGTAGACCTGGTGCGTGGTGCCGGAACTGGAGGCACCGGGCTAAGGACACGCACCTTCATACTAGTGCGGGGAGCAGGGACAGGGCACACTGGACTCTCAAAGCCCACTCTATACCTGGTGTGTGGTACCGGCACTGGTGACACCGGGCTGAGGACAAGCACATCAGGATTAGTAGGGGGAGAAGAAACAGTGTGTACAGGGCTCTGGAGACGCACAGGAGGCTTAGTGCGTGGTGCCGGAACTGGAGGCACCGAACTGGATACACGCACTACAGGGAGAGGTGCGTGGAGGAGGAACAGGGCTCAGGAGACGCACTGGTAGCCTAGTGCGTAGTGTAGGCACTGTAGGTACTAGGGCTGGGGCGGGGGAGGTGGCGCCGGAAATACCGGACCGTGGAGGCGGTACTGGCTCTCTTGAGCATTGAGCCTGCCCCAACCTTACCTGGTTGAATGCTCCCGGTCGCCCGACCAGTGCGGGGAGGTGGAATAACCCGCACCGGGCTATGTAGGCGAACCGGGGAAACCATGCGTAAGGCAGGTGCCATGTATGCCGGCCCGAGGAGACGCACTGGAGACCAGACGCGTTGAGCCGGCCTCATGACACCTGGCTCAATGCCCAATCTAGCCCTACCAGTGCGGGGAGGTGGAATAACCCGCACTGGGCTATGCACTCGTACAGGAGACACCGTGCGCTCTACTGCGTAACACGGCGCCTGCCCGTACTCCCGCTCTCCACGGTAAGCCTGGGAAGTGGGCGCAGGTCTCCTACCTGCCCCTTGGCCCACCTACCTCTTTAGCCCCCCCCCAAGAAATTTTTGGGTGTTACTCACGGGCTTTTTGGGCTTCCGTGCAAGACGCGTCCCCTCATAACTCCGGTTCCTCTCTCTCTTTTCCTCCACTCTCCGAGCTGCCTCCAGCTGTTCCCATGGACGGTGATTCACTTTAGCCCATGGTCCTTCTCCTTAAATATTTGCTCCCAACTCCACAAGTCCTGTATACTTGCCCGTTGCTCAAAATTCCGCTGCTTGGTTCCGGATTTTTGGTGGGTGATTCTGTAACGGCAGTCCTCCTCCTCTTCGGAAGAGGAGGAGTATTGAGGGAACCAAGGCGCAGCGTAGTGAAAAGACATATTTTATTAACGAAACACGAACTTGATAAACTAACAAAAAACAACAAACGGTGTAGACAGACCTAGACGACGTACTTACATAAAACAAGAAAAACGCACGAATAGGAACATAGGCTACACAAACCGAACAAACCGTAAACAGTCCCTGGTGTACAGACACAGACACGGAAGACAATCACCCACCACGAACACTGTGACAACGCCTACCTAAATATGACTCTTAATTAGAGGAACGCCAAACACCTGCCTCTAATTAAGAGCCATACCAGGCAACCCAAAAACCAACATAGAAACAGAAAACATAGAATGCCCACCCAAACTCACGTCCTGACCAACTAACACATATAACAAACTAACAGAAATAGGTCAGGAACGTGACAATACCCCATAATGACAAAGCCAAAACAGGTTTTTAGAAATGTTAGCAAATTTAAAAAAACATTTACATAAGTATTCAGAACCTTTGCTATGAGACTCGAAATTGAGCTTAGGTGCATCCTGTTTCTAAACTGACCTCCATCATTCTTAAATGGAAGAAGTTTGGAACCACCAAGACTCTTCCTAGAGCTGTCCGCCCGGCCAAACTTAGCAATCGGGGGAGAAGGGCCTTGGTCAGGGAGGTGACCAAGAACCCGATGGTCACTCTGACAGAGCTCCAGAGTTCCTCTTTGAAGATGGGAGAACCTTCCAGAAGGACAGCACTCCACCAATCAGGCCTTTATGATAGAGTGGCAAGACGGAAGGAGCTCCTCAGTAAAAGCCACATGAGAGCCTTCGTTTGGAGTTTGCCAAAAGGCACCTAAAGGACTCAGACCATGAGAAACAAGATTCTGTTTTGGTGAAACCAAGATTGAACTCTTCGGTCTGAATGCCAAGCCTCATGTCTGGAGGAAACCTGGCACCATCTCTATGGTGAAGCATGCTGTGGGGATGTTTTTCAGTGGCAGGGACTGGGAGACTGGTCAGGATCGAGGGAAAGATTAATGGAGCAAAGTACACAGAGATTCCTTGATCAAAACCTGCACCAGAGCGCTCAGGACATCAGACTGGGGCGAAGGCTCACTTTCCAACAAAACAATGCCCCTAAGCACACAGCCAAGACAACGCAGGAGTGGCTTCGGGACACGTCTCTGAATGTCCTTGAGTGGCCCAGCCAGAGCCCGGACTTGAACCCCATCAAGCATCTCTGGAAAGACCTGAAAATAGCTTTGGAGCAACACTCCCCATCCAACCTGACAGAGCTTGAGAGGATCTGTAGAGAACAATGGGAGAAACTCTCCATATACAGGTGTGCCAAGCTTGTAGCGTCATACCCAAGAAGACCCTAGGCTGTAATCACTGACAAAGGTGCTTCAACAAAGTACTGAGTAAAGAGTCTGAATACTTATGTAAATGTGCTATCAGTTTATTTTTTATACATTTGCAAAAATGTTAAAAAAATCTGTTTTTGCTTTGTCATTATGGAGTGTTGTGTGTACAGTCAATTGATGGTGGAAAAAAACAATATCATCCATTTTAGACTAAGGCTGTAAAGTAACAAAATGTGGGAAAAGTTAAGGGGTCTGAATACGCCGTATGGATCTGTGCAATTCACTTTGAACTGGACGTGTGTTAACAGCATGAGTGGTCGTCAGTAGACGCGCTTGTTTTGAGATCAAAGTGAGAGCTGCTTGTAGCCACGTGTGCACATTGGTACATATCCTTTGCTAGTTAGTGAGTTATTAGCCCAGTTACAGATCATTTGTAGTCAGTAATAGGGGAGTGATTGATTCCTTCAAGAGCGCAAAACGTGTACATTTCTAGACATCTTTGAAAAGCAAGTCGGCTAAAGAGCTTTTGTATGTCTTAAAGGGGCATTGTTGTGTTTCGAGAGTCTTGAATAAGCTAAGTATCCAATGGGCAG
>NC_074668.1:38622684-38689917 GCF_029448725.1 Salvelinus fontinalis | reverse complement strand
GTTTTTAACTTAGCACCACACAGCTGATTCAAATTACCAACTCATCATCAAGCTTGGATTATTTGAATCAGCTGTGTAGTGCTAGGGCAAAAAACAAAACGTGCACACAGAGGGTGCCACAGGACCCAGTTTGGGAATCCCTGGTATAGACTGGTAACAGCTAAAACGCTTATTAAAAACATCAACTGGTTGCGTACCTCTCCCTCTCCCTCTGCATGTCTCTAAATGTACAGCATTCACATCATACTGTTCCACCAGACGTCTGTTCCTTGAGTGTGTCTCCTCAGAAGTTTACTGTAATGGCTCTTCACTGCCACCTAGTGGTGTAAAATGGACATTTAAATATTTAATTTAGTGCATGATACTGTTGTGCGGGTGTGAGGCATGAGGAACATTGACCTCACTCTGTGTATTCTGTATTCTGTTCTTAATAATGTAACAGCACCGCATGGATCTAAAGCTATAGAGTTATTCTAGTATGTAACAATGGATCATGTATCAAAAGCGGATGTTTCATGGATGTTATTCTAGCAGGTCAGTGAAAGGTGATAAGGAAGAGAGAAACACATCTATATATCCGATAGATTCTGTTTCTGTGGTCACAGTCACAGTGTTCTGTGTCCGCAGCATGAACATCAGATAGAGGGAGAGAGAAAGAGAGAGAGAAAGCGAGAGAGAAAGACAGAGAGAGAGAGAGAGCAAGAGAGAAATAGGAGGGAGAGGGGCGAGAGAAAGACATGGCGAGGGGAAGGTAGAGTGAGATAGAGAGGGTGCTTGGGAAGAGAAAGGGCGATAGAGAGGGGGGATAGAGAGGGGCGATAGAGAGGGGCGATAGAGAGGGGGGATAGAGAGGGGCGATAGAGAGGTGGGATAGAGAGGGGGGATAGGCTTTGGTCCGTTTGCTACTGTGAGTCCCTTTAATCTGCTGGATACACAGAAGCCTATTGCATGTAACAGACCGTTATATCACCTGTAGCATGGTCAAGCAAGTTAATGTTTTCAACAGGTTACTAAACAACTACTGATTTAGAACCACAGAGTTACCGCAAGTCAGCACAAAGACAACAGGAGCACTGCCTGCCCTATTCTAGCACCACTTCAGCTTATACATTTAAACATAATCAAATCAACAAGGCAATATATGCTTAAGTTTAATATACTGAAAACAAACTGAAAGATATATAAAACAAATTGTCCAATGTTGCTAAATATCATGTGGCTGTCCATGGTACTGATTTATGTGTGTGTGTGTGTGTGTGTGTGTGTGTGTGTGTGTGTGTGTGTGTGTGTGTGTGTGTGTGCGTGCGTGCGTGCGTGCGTGCGTGCGTGCGTGCGTGCTCGCAAGCAAAACTTTTTTTTTTGCTCACTCTCCTCTTTCATGTTGGTAAAACGGTCTATGGCTCTGTCATACAGTACACTTTTAGTTTTTGTTGTTATAGGCTACCTAGCTAAAACGCTTGCTTGTTTAACTTCCTCGCATTGACAACAATGAACCACAGAACCAGCTAAGTTAGCTAGTTAGTTAACGTGAGCCTGCTAGGCTACATCTAGGCTACATATTGAACTTCAATGGTTCAATGGTTTCAGGCCAGTGGCACAACATATTACATTGTGGTTAGATCATAATCATTGGCCTGTACAGAGAATTAAATCAAAACCACAAGTCCAAATCCCCAGGGCCGCTAGCTACTGCAGGACATCAACACAAGCAGACCAGAAACAGACAAGATTTTCTGAAAATGACTTTTTGCTTAAGAAGTGATTTGATTGGTCTGAAGCCAAATTCAAACTGGCCTCCCTTCGGGGGCGTTTTGCTGCACCAGGACAACCCACAGTTCAGCTCCGCTCAACGCTGAATGGCTATTTATTTTTTTATCAAGGGAGGCAAAATGCTTGCTGGCATCAATCAATCAAATGCTACAGTGGCAACATGTTATACTCTTTTGGACCAGACAGCATCAGATACATGGGCTACACATACTGAGACATACTGTTTCCCTCATTCGGATGATTTCTCCAGTGAGATTCAGCTACTTGCAAATTTACGGAAAATTATAAAAACACAAGAGAGAGACAAAAGATAAATAATTGTATTCTTATTAATTTTTTTATTGTTAAAATATTTGGAGAAGCCTGGCTTCCCTTGGCATCCATGAATACACGCCACTGGGACACACAGTCACTGGGACACACAGTCACTGGGACACACAGTCACTGGGACACACAGTCACTGGGACACACAGTCACTGGGACACACAGTCACTGAGACACACAGCCACTGGGACACACAGTCACTGGGACACACAGTCACTGGGACACACAGTCACTGGGACACACAGTCACTGAGACACACAGCCACTGGGACACACAGTCACTGGGACACACAGTCACTGGGACACACAGTCACTGAGACACACAGCCACTGGGACACACAGTCACTGGGACACACAGTCACTGGGACACACAGTCACTGGGACACACAGTCACTGGGACACACAGTCACTGGGACACACAGTCACTGGGACACACAGTCACTGAGACACACAGTCACTGAGACACACAGTCACTGGGACACACAGTCACTGGGACACACAGTCACTGGGACACACAGTCACTGGGACACACAGTCACTGGGACACACAGTCACTGGGACACACAGTCACTGGGACACACAGTCACTGAGACACACAGCCACTGGGACACACAGTCACTGGGACACACAGTCACTGGGACACACAGTCACTGGGACACACAGTCACTGAGACACACAGTCACTGAGACACACAGTCACTGGGACACACAGTCACTGGGACACACAGTCACTGGGACACACAGTCACTGGGACACACAGTCACTGGGACACACAGTCACTGGGACACACAGTCACTGGGACACACAGTCACTGGGACACACAGTCACTGGGACACACAGTCACTGGGACACACAGTCACTGAGACACACAAAGCCAGTCAGGAAAGCATCACAACAGCCTCACTCTCTCTCTCTAAATTCATTATGTTTTGTTGACCTTTCAGTCACTGAGAAATCCTTCCTCCCTGTCCACCTCTCCTGGCCTCCTTCTCCCCCTCTCCTCCTTCCTCTCACATTATGCCCCTTTAATCTCTGACCCTCCTCCAATACCTCTGCGGTATTGGTGTTTCCTCCGACACATTGGTACAACTGACTTCCGGGTTAAGTGGGCATTGTGTCAAGAAGCAGTTCGGCTTGGTTGGGTTGTGTTTTCGAGGACGCACGGCTCTCGACCGTCGCCTCTCCTGATTTGGAGCTGTTGACCTCCATCTTCCTGGTTACCTCGTTCCTTCCTGGTTACCTTAGTGAGGACGAAGATTAAGAAGGAGGTGAATAACTTCCTACGCTGCTTCTGTGGCTTCCTCACCGGATCACCTACTCCAGGTACTCCAGGTGGTCTCTTCCTCTGTGCGTCTCTCCAACATAGTGCCAGGCTCTTCTAGGCCAGTGACCTATACGTGTGGGAGACTAGATAGCATGATGTTATTAAGTTACAGCATGGGTCAGAACAGAGCAGAGCAGGTCAGTGGGGCGCTTAATCCATTATAGGGGGTCATTGGGTGGAACGCTCATTCTGGTCTTTCCTCCCGTCTGTTTTGTGGTCGATCTTGCTCTCGGCAGGTTGTTAGTATTGTTGTTTTTAAGACTGGTACAAACACCAAGACAAATACATGTCAGCGTTTTTGTAATGGCATTAATGTTTTTTCAGTGTTCTCCCTGACTTCTGGTTATGACTCGGCTTGTCAGTCATTCTGTCTGTCTGTCTGTGTCTGTCTGTCTGTGTCTGTCTGTCTGTGTCTGTCTGTGTCTGTCTGTCTGTGTCTGTCTGTCTGTGTCTGTCTGTGTCTGTCTGTCTGTGTCTGTGTCTGTCTGTGTCTGTGTCTGTCTGTCTGTGTCTGTCTGTGTCTGTGTCTGTGTCTGTCTGTGTCTGTGTCTGTGTCTGTCTGTCTGTCTGTCTGTCTGTCTGTCTGTGTCTGTGTCTGTGTCTGTGTCTGTCTGTCTGTGTCTGTGTCTGTGTCTGTCTGTCTGTCTGTCTGTCTGTCTGTCTGTCTGTCTGTCTTTTGACCTACAATTAATTAGATGTATGCCTGTGTCACGGCAGTCTTGAGGTGAATGAATGGACCAAGGCGCAGCGTGATATGAATACATCTTCTTTTATTTTACGACGAAGATGAACACGAAACGAAACACTTATACAAACTAAACAAAACAACAAACAACCGTGAAGCTACAAACGAAAGTGCACACACAAGCTACTTACGTTCAACATAGACAATCTCCCACAATCACCTAAAGCCTATGGCTGCCTTAAATATGGCTCCCAATCAGAGACAATTAATGACATCTGTCTCTGATTGAGAACCAAACCAGGCAACCATAGACTTTCCTAGAACTCTCTCCTGAACACAACCCCATACACTATACAACACCCCCTAAACAATACACACACCCTAAACTAGACAAAACACACAAACTTCCCATGTCACACCCTGACCTAACTAAAATAATAAAGAAAACAAAGAATACTAAGGCCAGGGCGTGACAGCCTGTCCTTCCGTTGTGCCATTGATTAGATGTAAACCTATCCCCCCATCCTCTTCTGTTCTCCTCTGTCCTTCTGTCCAACAGCATCCATCCATCCATCACTCTCTCGGCCACTGCTGAGTCAGCAAGCTCATGTACTTCTCTTTCTCTCCTTTTTCGGACCTTCTCTGCTCCCATGCTGTCTTTCTCTTTCTCCGTCCTTTGTTATGTAGCCTAGGGGTGTCTGGGGAAAGCATTTTTTTTCGTGTATGGCAGTGTTGGCTCCCCCTTCTCGTTCTTAACTCCAAAGGCCAGAGAAGAGATAGCTAATAGTTCAGAAATGGGGCTGCTATGACTGTTACTATACTGTTAGGATGTTATTTTGAAAACAGACCTCTCTCTCTCTCTCCCCTCCTCCCTTTCTCTCTTTACTCAGTATGTCCCTTTGAAAGTTGGCTAATGCCGTTCACAGTCTAAATCCCCATAATTCACAATTCCATGCAGTTTAAATAGGGGCGTAATACCCTACAGATCTGTTACCTAAACCACATTCTGACTCAAAATAACCCGGACAGATGGAGTTAGAGAAAAAAGGAGACAATGGAAAAAGAAAAGGTGGAGAAATAGAGATAGAGAGGGGTGATGATGGAATGACAGGGGGGTGATAAAAATGACTTATTTTAATTTATCAACATGAGAGAAAAAGATGAGAGAGAAGAAATGTGGGCAGGTGAGACCCAGGGCGAGAGGGAAAGAGAGGGGGAGGGAATATTTCAAAGGGAGAGAAATTAGCTTTGTGGTTAAAAAGTATTATTTAATTGCCTAGCTGTGGCTGTCTCTAAACCTGCAGGGCTGAGGTGAAGTATGAATCAGTGATTGGCATCTGTATCAGAGGGATTGGTATGAGTTAAGATTAATTGTGTGTAGATATGATTGTCCTTGTTCGATAGAGCTATTGGACTTCTTTCAGCGATGTTCCTATTGGCGGATTCATTGCCAAATATACAAGCAGACACAGTCTCTGAAAGACTACAACTTGTCTTGGGCAGTGCTTCGTGCTCTGGCCCACCTCCCTCCCCCAAAGCGGGCTTTATTTAAAAGGAGTCGGACATTAACAACAATCTGATGCAACAACAAAGAAGAAGAAGAAGGCGCAGCAGCGCCTCTTCAACCTCAGGAGGCTGAAGAAATTCGGCTTGTCACCAAAAGCACTCACAAACTTCTACAGATGCACAATCGAGAGCATCCTGTCGGGCTGTATCACCGCCTGGTACGGCAACTGCTCCGCCCACAACCGTAAGGCTCTCCAGAGGGTAGTGAGGTCTGCAGAACGCATCACCGGGGGCAAACTACCTGCCCTCCAGGACACCTACACCACCCGATGTCACAGGAAGGCCATAAAGATCATCAAGGACAACAACCACCCAAGCCACTGCCTGTTCACCCCGCTATCATCCAGAAGGCGAGGTCAGTACAGGTGCATCAAAGCAGGGACCGAGAGACTGAAAAACAGCTTCTATCTCAAGGCCATCAGACTGTTAAACAGCCACCACTAACATTTAGCGGCCGCTGCCAACATACTGACTCAACTCCAGCCACTTTAAAAATGGGAATTGATGGAAATTATGTAAAAATGTACCACTAGCCACTTTAAACAATGCCACTTAATATAATGTTTACATACCCTACATTACCCATCTCATATGTATATACTGTACTCTATATCATCTACTGCATCTTGCCATCTTTATGTAATACATGTACCACTAGCCACTTTAAACTATGCCACTTTATGTTTGCATACCCTACAGTATTCATCTCATATGTATATACCGTACTCTATACCATCTACTGCATCTTGCCTATGCCGTTCTGTACCACCACTCATTCATATATCTTTATGGACATATTCTTTATCCCTTTACACTTGTGTGTGTATAAGGTAGTAGTTGTGGAATTGTTAGGTTAGATTACTTGTTGGTTATTACTGCATTGTCGGAACTAGAAGCACAAGCATTTCGCTACACTCGCATTAACATCTGCTAACCATGTGTATGTGACTAATAAAATTTGATTTGATTTGATTTGATTTGCTCCTTTGACCCCCTAGTATGCATAGTAGCCCGGAGGGAGGAGTAGGTGTCAGTAGATGCAGTAAGCAGGTGGGTGTTTGGTATTGCAAAGTGGGATCAGTTTCAGGAGCTGAGTGAAAGGCTGGTCATGGCTCACATCAACACCATCATCCCGGAAACGCTACACCCACTCCAATTTGCATACCGCCCCAACAGATCCACAGATGATGCAATCTCAATTGCACTCCACACTGCCCTTTCCCACCTGGACAAAAGGCACACCTATGTGAGAATGTTGTTCATTGACTACAGCTCAGCGTTCAACACCATAGTGCTCATCACTAAACTAAGGACCCTGGGACTAAACACCTCCCTCTGCAACTGGATCCTGGACTTCCTGACGGGCCGCCCCCAGGTGGTAAGGGTAGGTAACAACATATCCACCATGCTGATCCTCAATCGGGAACTGGAGCGCCAAGTCTAGATCCAAGAGGCTTCTAAACAGCTTCTACCCCCAAGCCATAAGACTCCTGAGCATCTAATCAAATGGCTACCCAGACTATTTGCATTGCCTCCCCTCCCCCCTCTTCTACGCTGCTGCTGCACTCTGTTCTTATCTATGCATAGTCACGAATAACTCTACCTACATCTACATAAGTAATCACTCCTCTCAATGGCACCCTTTCCTTGAGAGCAAAACAATTCACCTCTCTTGTCCCCATTTGTTTTTAACATGGAGCACCTGCTCCCTCTGACCATAAGACACACAAACAATTATCACCAGACCACTTCTGGTTACCTTCACCGATTCCACAGCACCCGGGGTGTTTTCACCCACCCCGAAAACACAAATGGGCCAAAAGGCAAGGGTCCACTTTTTTCAAAAACATCACTCCTACTGTCACAGCCTCTCTGCTGCTGTGTGTTGGTCACCATTATTCAAGTTTGTGGGCACGCCCCCTCTACCTAGCGGGCGATATCAGGATTCTCTATGAATGCCAGAATGTGTAGTTTACTATGAGCAGACGAATACATCTCAAGTTGGCATTTTAGTCATTTACGAAGCAGACGCTCTCTTCCAGAGGGATTTACAGTAGGGAGAGCATACATTTGAATTCTTTTTTCATTCTGGTCCCCCGTGGGAATCGAACCCTCAATCCTGGCGCTGCTCTACCAACTGAGCACCACAGGAATACACAGGGAATAGACATTTCCCGATTCTACCAGTAAAACGAAAATGTGCTGGTTCTAGCTTGTGGTTTGGATAATTGTGATGTTTATGATAAAAACGTAATGTTGTTAGTATAGTAATAACTATATGCTGTCGCAGAGCCAGGGTGAAACTCCCTTTCAACTTGACCTGCTATAATTCTAGCTGCATCCCAGTAGACAGTGGCTTGACGTTGGCGTTCCAGACCGTTATTTTGGAATTAAATAATGAATTAATTAAATAACATATCTAAAATACATATTGCGAAGCTTCTAGTGGAAAAACTAGTAACATATGTGTAATCGAATGGGTTTCTTTTGTGTTCCATTTGGGTTCCTGTTTTGAATCGATTATATTTTTGTGGCACTGAGACACTGAACAGGAACATAGGAATGACCAACCACGTGACACATTGTACATCTACACATGTTACATGATCGTGACTGTTTCTGGAGAACAGCTGAGTAACACTTCATGTGATTCTTTAAATAGGCTGAACTCTCATTGGATCCATCCTCCCATCTTTCATCTCTCATTGACTGACAATGAGGACTGAAGATATCAGATCAAAAACCTGTCAGCATTACTGTATACCAGAGCCGTATTTAGGTAAACGTGTTGCCGCTCTCTAGTGGGTATTGTAAATCATTACACAGCTTGGATTTTGTCCTTAGCATGGTTATATGACCAATTCTGTACTTTGTGTGGTTACGTAGTTAAGACCCAACTTTTACAACAGTTTGTACAGTTCCTCAGGTACACATGTTACAGGTAGTATATTTAAAGTATTTCACATGTGATCATGGAACAAGATAGGAGAGCGGGAATGGGAGTTGAGGGGTACTTAAATGTGAGGAATGTGGACAGAGTGAGAGAAACAGACAGAGAGAAGAAGAGAAGAAGAGAAGAAGAGAAACAGACAGAGAGAAGAAGAGAAGAAAGTGGTGGAAGTGTGTGATGTTTCATGTGAAAGGTCAGGCTCTTTAGAATGTCCTGTTTGATCTCTCTCTCTCTCTCTCTCTCGCTCTCTCTCTCGCTCTCGCTCTCGCTCTCGCTCTCTCTTTCTCTCTCTCTCTCTCTCTCTCTCTCTGTCCCTCTCTCTTCATCTGTCTGACTCAAGCCCAGTGTCACAAACTCCAAACAGACTGGGAAATGTGACACACACCGTCCTCTCCACACAGTTTTCAGCATCAGTTGATCTATTGGGCTGTAGTTTGATATGACGGGTAGGTAGAATAGTTATTATCTGAGAGTTCGCTTTTTTAAAATTACTTTATTTACTGAGTGGATCACTTTGCGTGTGTCTCATTGAAGTGTTAAGTTGTGACTCGTGTTTCTCCAATCGTAGTTGTCTCTTCTCGTTGGAATCTTGCATCGATTCTTCGAGTGTCATCTCATTGGAGTCTCTAGTTTGGCATTTGTGGCATCTCTATTCAGAGCTGAAGTCTCGTCTCGTCTAGTTTATTCTCTTGTCACCTTGTGCTGTCTGGTCTCGCCTGGTTGCTATGGGTGCTGTGATGGCAGCTCTCTCCCTGGAGGCCAGGAGGCGACTGTCTCGCCCCAGCTGTCTGTCTGACTGTCACCATAGTGCTGCACGCTACCACCGCTCAGGTAGGCTCTCACCCCACTCTCTACTACTCTTCTCTCTGTGCTCTTTATTTCTATACTCATGTTCTCTGTCCGACTGTCACCATAGTGCTGCACGCTACCACCGCTCAGGTAGGCTCTCACCCCACTCTCTACTACTCTTCTCTCTGTGCTCTTTATTTCTATACTCATGTTCTCTGTCTGACTGTCACCATAGTGCTGCACGCTACCACCGCTCAGGTAGGCTCTCACCCCACTCTCTACTACTCTTCTCTCTGTGCTCTTTATTTCTATACTCATGTTCTCTGTCTGACTGTCACCATAGTGCTGCACGCTACCACCGCTCAGGTAGGCTCTCACCCCACTCTCTACTACTCTTCTCTCTGTGCTCTTTATTTCTATACTCATGTTCTCTGTCTGACTGTCACCATAGTGCTGCAAGCTACCACCGCTCAGGTAGGCTCTCACCCCACTCTCTACTACTTTCACCTTACTCTCGACCTCTCTACTGTGGCTTTTTCTCTCGGTGCTCTTTATTTCTATACTCATGTTCTATGTTCTCTGTCCGACTGTCACCATAGTGCTGCTAGATACCACTGCTCGGGTATTGTACACCATCACATGTACCATCTCTCTCTTTCCACTCCCTCCCTCTCTTTCCTCAGTAAGTCCTGTTCTGAATATGGCTCTACGGTGTTTAAAAGCAGTATTTAGACGTGTCCATATTGGTGTGTATCTTGTCTGTTTGTGTGTTGGACTCTGTCACTCTGTTACAGTAGGACTGTTTTCACCAGCCAGATACGAACAGCATGGGTCAATCCTCAGGCTATCTATGGCTCAGCTGTCCAGAATGATGATCCACTCACTGACCAGATGCCAGACATTGAGCTCTTTCCTGTCTGTCTGCTCTGAAGCAAACTGTATGTTTTTTGTGTTGAACAAATTAGATAATAAGCTGATCTTTGCAGTGATGCTGGCTGGAATGACACACACACACACACACCACTCTGTGGAACCAAATCACTGTGGGTATTGAGTGACTGGAGCGACATACTGTAGGGAGAGATTTACAGTAGCTAAGTGTTTTCGTGAGGGTAAAGTTTCCAACTGGTATTCATAGACAGACAGACAGACAGACAGACATACACGCACACATTTAGGGTTACAGGTTATATATCTATCTAATTTCCAAGCAGGGTTCCCTAACATGTCAGAGTAGTGGTGATTGTAGTGTATAGATATAAGGATATGGAGTGGTATAGTTAGTGCTGTGGAGTTAGGAGCAGAGGACAGGGGAGAGGCTCAGCACAGGTTCATTGATCTCTCTCACTCTGGCCTCTCGCGGTCTCCCAGCCATCTGCATCAATGCATTAGCGAGCGCTCACACACACACACACACACACACACACACACACACACACACACACACACACACACACACACACACACACACACACACACACACACACACACACACACACACACACACACACACACACACACGCACACACACACACACCAAGTGCTAGACAAGGGCTGTGTTCAGAAGACAATAAAAGGAGATGTTTCTGTATGTGTGCATGTGCGCACTTGTGCGAGACATATCTGTGGATAGGTGGTGGATAACTGAGGATAAGATACAGTAGTTGATGTGTGGACTTGCTAATGCTTTGACTAAGAAGGCGATGGAGACGTGTGTGTGTGTGTGTGTGTGTGTGTGTGTGTGTGTGTGTGTGTGTGTGTGTGTGTGTGTGTGTGTGTGTGTGTGTGTGTGTGTGTGTGTGTGTGTGTGTGTGTGTGTGTGTGTGTGTGTGTGTGTGTGTGTGTGTGTGTGTGTGTGTGTGTTTGATCCTCCTATCGGGCCCTCTGTCTCAGTCTGGAAATGTGACCACCCCTGGTCCCCAAGCACTACCTCTGAAAAGAGAAGATGAGAGGGGGAAGGTGGTCAGAAAGAGAAGAGAGGGAGAGAGAGAGATAGAAAGGGAGAGAGATAGATAGAGAGAGAGAATAAAATAGGGAACAAAATGAGATACTGAGCCTGTGGTTAGAAAGCGTGAAGGAATACATGTGGGGGATGGAGGTCGGCTGGAAAGAGAGAGGTGAGATGGATGAGATGAACAGAGGGAGGAGAGGAGGGGCGATATGGACAGAAAGAGAGGAGGTTTGGAGTTGGTGGAGAGAGTCACTGTAGCTCATCGTCTGTGGTTTCTTACGGGACAGAGGGGAAAGAGAGAGACGAAAGGAGGGTGGGGGGGAGAGAGAGAGAGAGAGCGCAGAAGAGGAGAGAAGGGAAGGCAACTGGCGGTAAGGGATGGGCGGTGCTTGCTGGTAGCTCTTCAGTCCATCGGACACCTCTCAGCCCTACACAGACCCAATCCTCCGGAACCCTATGTGGTCACTACCTGGAATAAACTGGACTGAAAATACTGGACCGGACTGAAAATACTGGATCAGACTGGGCGTGTGAACCGCATTAGCATGAATCACATCAAACCTGGCGTGAACCCAACCAGATCTGGACCAGATTCGATTGGACTGGACTGGACCAAGTGTTACTGAGAGAAAGAGGAAGGAATTGTCGAGAAATAAGTGCAAAGATTGTTCGTAATGTCTTAGAAAGTGGTGTTTGGTGAATTATCAGAGACTAGAGTTCTGATATTTAACTAGTCTATTGATCTGTCAATTATAGTATTGATTATATTGTGGATTGATTGATTATCTGATTGATTTACACATACTGTATACTATGACAAGATCTAAAATAAGGAAGGAAAGGCACCCGGTATTGTGTTTCATTCGCAGAGAGGGACTATTTTAAGTTCAGAGATTCCCTTTCTTTATGGTGTGGATGTTCTTTTATTTCTGTTTATATCGTGGGAAAGATGAGATGATCACAGTGAGGTGTAGGATTTCACTCTCACCACTTCTACACACCTTCCTGACTCAGCAAGTTAGTCATCTGATTCACTTCAACGATTCACAGTTTTAAAACACATCATGAACCGGATATCACAGAACATCGATTGGAATTCTCTGTAATTCCTGAAGGTGATTTTGTCCAGAGATTATTCAGTCATTCAGTCCCCCAAAATGACGGCTCTAAGATGATGGACGTTTACTATTTGGACTGTGAAGGTGTACAGCGATGCTCTATCAATGGCTATCTGTCGGGATTTTTGAGAACAACTGTGGAGGAATGACAGCAAAGTTCACTTTAGACCGCTCCTCACCACCAAAATAAGTGGCCTTGGACTCTACCTCTATTTTCCCACAGGTCAGATCCAAAGAGAGCGTTTTTTCCCCATGTCTACCCACTTTTTAAAATATTCTCCATTCCATAATCTTTGACATTTTCCATCCATTTTCTTGTCCATTCTTTCATGCTGCCCAGTTCGTTATGTTAACACCAGCTGATAAGCTTAGCCAAGCCTCCAAGTACCTAGCCTACCTGACTGACTGGTGTCTAGCCTAGCATCTGTTGTTCAACCACAGCGACTATCACTATCATTAACCTTGCACCCGCTGGAGTCTCCCCCCTCCCCCGCCTTCCCCGGCACCAGGCCTCTGTGTGTGGGCTTGCCCTCAGCGGGCTCCCCCTGCCGTCTCTCCCAGCCATGGGGTTTCAGATCCAGGGCATGGAGCTGTTTGCCATTGGTGTGGTCATGATCATGTTTGTGGCCGTGCTCAAGGGCTTTGGCATCCTGGAGCCCATGTCCTCCTTTGAAGGTAAGGGCCCTGAGGAGGCTCCAGTAGGCTAGAAATCAAATGAAATGGCTGGGAAGCAAAAGTGCTGGTGGTCTGTATCTTTTTATTCCATGTTCACAAATGGGGACATGGCATTTAGCTCGATGTTTCAGTTAAGGCAGGGCATTAACTATCTGCTATCTGCTATCTGAGGTTGGGTGTTCAAACTGTATCTTGTATTTGGGAGGCAAAGTGGATATGTGGTACCAGGGGGGTTACACAGTAGATATGCTGGGCTCATGTCTGGTATCTGGGTAACTAACTAATATCTGGGATAGGGCATTTGGTGTTTGATATTTTGGCATTTGATATATTCTAAGATAGTATATAAAGAAAGTTGCACACACTATATATGTTCCCAACAATTGAATTAGTCAACTTAACCAAAGCTAAAGCTGCCATCTTCTGAGGCTGGGGTAGGGCAGTGTGTATCTTGCTATTGCGCATTCTGAGATAGGGGATTGTGGTATCTATTAGGAAATATCTCTCAAGAGAAAATTGTTTTAGCGGGCATTAAAGTCAAGTTTACTGTAGAGAATAACATCATTCAGATTCTATAAAGTTCCCTGAATAATATATAGTTGTAGGCCAAAGGCCAGACAAAGTGTTCTGTAGCCACTGTGCCAAATCCATTACAATAGAAAGCCTCCAACCCCACATTAAAGTGCTTCAGTTTAGACTTATCACAGACATCATAAGCATTAGAGACTAGTATAATTCCATGTGTGCCTTTTATCTTATTATCTATGGATCAGATAAATGATGTAGTATTTGACACATGTATTGCTCCTATGGATAGACTCAAGCCAAGGTGGCGATGGTGAATCATGTTGATCAGTAGTTGTTTGTGAAGGAGGGGTTCACCCATTATTCATAGTATTCTTTTGTTCTCTTTTCTGAACCCAAACTTCTGTCCTCTCTTCTCGCTCTCAATTCCTCTACAATGCATCTCTCTTCTTCTTCTTCTTCTTCTTCTTCTTCTTCTTCTTCTTCTTCTTCTTCTTCTTCTTCTTCTTCTTCTTCTTCTTCTTCTTCTTCTTCTTCTTCTTCTTCTTCTTCTTCTTCTTCTTCTTCTTCTCTGTCTCTCTCTCTCTCTCTCTCTCCCTCTCTCTCTCTCTCTTTCCCCCTTCTCCCTCTCAGTCCTTCCACAGTGCACCATTCTCTCTCCTTCTCCTCCTATCTCCTCCTCCCTCCCTCTCTCTCCATCTCTCTGTGGTCACATCTTCAGAGAGGCATGGCCCACACCCAGGTCTAGCATTACCTAGCATTAATTATACATGCAGTATCGAACAGGCTTTCTTTGAGACCGCCTGAATGTGGAGCCTGCAGTACTTCGCCAGGACCGTGAAGGACACTGGCCATCCTGCAATGGCCCCCAAAATCCTCTCCCACTGTTCAATAGTGTCCCGCAATAGCTTTTCCTCATTTTTCTCTCTCTCTCTCAATCTCTCTCACTTTCTTTCTTAAGTGCACCTCTGATATACACTCAGTCCCAGCAGAAATGGAAATAGAGAAATACAAAGTCACATAGCCATTATAATAATAGTTACATAGCCAAATCGATCAGCAGTCAAATAAGGGCATCTGTTTTACCAGCTACATTATGTATATCCACCTAGCACCATTAACCACCATCCAGTAATGGGTATGTGTGTGTGTGTGTGTGTGTGTGTGTGTGTGTGTGTGTGTGTGTGTGTGTGTGTGTGTGTGTGTGTGTGTGTGTGTGTGTGTGTGTGTGTGTGTGTGTGTGTGTGTGTGTGTGTGTGTGTGTGTGTGTGTGTGTGTGTGTGTGTGTGTGTGTGTGTGTGTGTGTTTGGGTAACACACAAATCCCTAGTTGTTGCTTTTGAAATTAGACTTTTTACCAGTCCTAATGTGTGTTGTATTTTGGATCTGTTTGATTTATTTCGGGCATGTGTGGTGGGGCTGTGTATTCTGGATTGTGTGTGGCGTCAGTTAGATGAGAGAGTCTGGCCATTAATGTAATAATGGCCGTCGACTGATCAATACTGCTTGGACTCCTGCCTACTACTTCATTTCTACTGCCACCAGAGGACAGTATTGATCACTCCCTGTCTTTATATCAATGGGGTCTTGGTGTGTGTGTGTGTGTGTGTGTGTGTGTGTGTGTGTGTGTGTGTGTGTGTGTGTGTGTGTGTGTGTGTGTGTGTGTGTGTGTGTGTGTGTGTGTGTGTGTGTGTGTGTGTGTGTGTGTGTGTGTGTGTGTGTGTGTGTGTGTGTGTGTGTGTGTGTGTGTCGAAAATCATTGGTATGACGACGTTTAAATAACAGGAGTTTTTGGCAAGTGTCACAGGCCTTGAGTGAACCAGCGTCCAATGAATTACAGTAATGCTGTATATGTTTTGACTGTGTCTGACTGTGGATTTGTCCCAAATGGTACCTTATTCCTTATATAGTGCACTACTTTTGACCAGGGCCCACAAAGCCATTTTGGACGCATCCTGTGTGAAGCGTCAGCCTGCTGAGAGCTGTGTTTATGAACTCTGGAGAGATGAGAACAATTAGACTTGAACTGGATCACAGAGCCTGCTGGGGACATGGGATTTAGGACAGATGGCTGGGTCTCATTACTCTAAACTAAAGAGTCTTCCTTTCCTTGCCTCCTCTCCTTCATTTGCACTGATCTGAAAACAGATGGTGAAAGCAGTATGGCGCATGTCTATTGGGTGTCAGCTTCCACCTGTCTTGTTCTGTCAGATCAGAGCAGATGAAGGAAAGAAGACGAGGAGAAAAAGCCACTTTAGACTATTGAGATGCAGCCATCTACACTGACTCCTCCTTGGCAATTGGGTTCACTAACAAGTACTGCATTAATGTTGTGGAAACATCTTGTTAAACATCTTCATAATGGATGCAGACTTCTTGTTACAGATTTGTCTTGTAAGCAGAGGGTGCGTGGGATTTCCTTTGTCGGTGAAACTGTCCCTAAATGTGTGGGATTTTTCACAATTATTAAAAAAAATAAATGTGGTAGGTTCTGTCTGTATCTGTGGGTAGTTTTGACAGGAGTCCACAGGTTAATGGGATGAAGAGAATGAGAGGAGGAGTGGAAGCCAAGGAAATAAGTAGGGATGGAAGAGAGTAAATTTACACTGTTCAGTGACGCATGTCTGTTGGCTCATCAGAGTTTGAATCAGAGAGATGAAATGAGTAACTGGATGTCCCAGGACTTGGGAGTAAAATGACGGGACAATAAGTAAACAATTGGAATAATCTTTTGGGAAAACAGCTTAAGAATTCTCATGGAAAGAAGGTTTGTATTTCTTCCCTGTAGTTTCAGTTGTATTTGAAAGGCTGTTTTAGGTCCTTTTGGATATCATTGAGTTTGAATCTGGTCCAATCGCTTTTCATGGCTTCAACTTACATCTCTCTGAATCACAGTTGGAACTGTTCTCTCTAGAACTGTAGAACTCTCTGGAACTTTAAAGCACCCCAAGGATCCAAAGCAATATCTGTCTTTAGTTTGAGAGACTGGCAGAGGGAAAGTGGGTACGGAGGGAGAGATAACTGAGGGAGAGAGGACAGAGAGACAGAATTTTCACACGGGGGGGGAAACAAAAAGACGGAAAGACGGCGGAAGAAGGGGAGTTGAGTGTCAGGTGGGAGACAGCCTTGTACTAATGTTCCTCACAATGATGCACTTACTGGGACTCATCGACATCACAGAGACCGGTAAGAGAGATGGGGATGGAGGGAGAAAGAGAGGGGGAGAGAGAGGTTGGATGGAGGGAGATGGAGACAGAAAGAAAGTGTCAGAGAGAGTGGGACTAACTGCATTTATAAAGATTGTCTGTTCCTCTCCTCTTCTCCCTAGTCAGTGTCTGCGTTCCACAATTATTGACTTGACTTGACCATTTTCTCTGTTTTTCTCTTCTCTTTTCTCACTGTCTCTCTATACCTCTCTTTATTCCGTTAACTGTCTTTACATTTCTCTATCTCTCTTACTGTCTCTCTCACACACTCTCTCTCTCTCTCTTTCTCTCTCTTTCTCTCTCTCTCTCTCTGTTGTGTGTGTTTAAAGATGGTGAGTATGGAAGCAATAGAAATCTCTTGGTTTCTAGTAACTCCCCTTTTTTTTGAGCTATGTCTTGCTTTTCTTTCTCACAGTGTTAGTGCTTTCTCTTACTTTGTTAGAACGAGTAGGACTAATACGAATGAAATAAAATCAGTCATAGTCATGGCTTTCATTGGATATTTCAGAATGAAGTTCTTTCAATGCCTTGTTATTGAATATTACGAATTTGGCACCTGTTCACTCAAATGTAATAAGTGAATACTAACAGAAAACGTAGTTTCTCTGCAAAGATCACACTTTAAAAGAAAGTACTTTCCTCTCTTTTTGAGTCCTCTTTTTGTTTTAATCTCACTCTTCTTCAATTTCTTTCTAACTCTTTCTTGATCTGGCCCCTCTTTCCACCCCTTAAATTTGTTTTCCCTCTTCCTCTCTTTCCCTGCCTGCCATGGTCTCCCCATCCCTCTCGCCCACTGTCCTTCCTCTCTCCCTCTCGTTCCCCTCTCCTTCTCTCTATCCCCTTCTCTTTTCTCTCTCTCTCTCTCTCCCTCTCTCTCCCTCTTCCTCGCTCTTTCCTCCTACAGACAGTAGTGACAGTGATTTGGAGCTGTCTATAGTTCGTCACCAGCCAGAAGGCTTGGACCAGCTGCAGGTTCAGACAAAGTTCACCAAGAAGGAGCTCCAGTCACTATACAGGGGCTTCAAGAATGTACGTAGGGGAGCAGAGAGGATGGGGTGGGGATGCTGTAGGACTGTATTTGGGAGGATTTTTTTTGGCCTTTATTTTAGCAAGTTGAGCTTGGATCTTTATTTTTGGGCAGTTTGGAGTTCTACATAAGAATGTAGAATAAATTAGAGTAGATTTTACCTTATTGGTGTAGTGAAATTACTTCACCATTAATAGGCATATGGCTAATTGCACTGTAAGTCTCTTTATCTCTCTCTCTCTCTCTCTCTCTCTCTCTCTCTCTCTCTCTCTCTCTCTCTCTCTCTCTCTCTCTCTCTCTCTCTCTCTCTCTCTCTCTCTCTCGTAGGAGTGTCCAAGTGGTTTGGTTGACGAAGAGACGTTCAAGACCATCTATTCTCAGTTCTTTCCCCAAGGAGGTGAGCGGATAGAACTATCTCCATTGAAACTACTCTCTGTCTCTTTGTGCCTGAAATATGATAAAAGCACACCTGAACTACAGGGAGAATAACAGTAAAAGCTTATGGTTACTGATTATTTGAATATCTGCCTACCCCCAACATTCTCTCCTCCCCTCTACCTCTCTCCTCTCCTCATCCCTTTTCCCCTAACCTCTCTCTCCCTTCTTTAACCCTTTTCCTGTACACTACCTCTCCTATCTTTCCTTTCTTATGTTCCTCTCTTCTCCCCCCACCCCACTCTCTCCCTCTATCCTACAGACGCCACCACCTATGCACATTTCCTGTTTAATGCGTTTGATATGGACAGAAATGGCTCCATTCGTTTTGAGGACTTTGTGATTGGCCTGTCTGTTCTTCTGAGAGGGTCAGTCACAGAGAAACTCAACTGGGCCTTCAACCTGTATGACATCAACAAGGATGGATACATCACTAAAGAGGTACACTGTGATTGGCCACAATAGAAACACCACATATCTAAATGATTGGCTACAGATGTAGGATCTTAATTTGAGTACTCTTTAGTGACTGAGAATTTTCCTGTGCAGCAGGAAATGCAAACGTGTAGTGTATTCAAGGTTTAAAAAGGCTTCTAAAGTCTGTAATTTCCACTTAAAATTTCAGACTTGATTTGCCATAATGAAAAGTGTATCAACCCCTAAAACAATGTCCATTCATTATTATCCACATAATCATTCACATTTCCTGTTGCTGCAGGATTATTTACCTGCTGTAGCAAACTGGCTCAAATTAAGATCCTACATCTGTAGCTTTAGATACATCACGGTAAACTATGACTCCTCTCTGCCTCTGTCTCTTCTCTCTTTCTTTCTCGGTCTCGCTCTCTCTCCCTCTCTCTCAGGAGATGCTGGCTATTATGAAGTCCATCTATGATATGATGGGCAGGTACACCTACCCAAGTGTACGGGATGAGGCACCCTCTGAACATGTGGATAAGTTCTTCCAGGTGCACACAGCGCTGTGCGCACAAACACACTCACACAACATGCACACACGCATCAACAAAATGCTTCTTACTCACTGAACATGCTCTCGTCCTCTCTCCTTACTTCATCCATTCTGCCCCTCCCTCCCTCTCTCCCTCCATTCCTTTCTTCTTTCTTCAGAAAATGGACAGAAACAGAGATGGAGTGGTGACCATTGAGGAGTTCATTGAGACCTGTCAGAAGGTACCACAGTTACAGTTACAGTACCACAGTTACGAAGCATGCATCAACACAACAGCAGACCTGTGCGCTACCTCACATTTTGACATAATTAATAAAAGACACAGACAACGTTAACAAAATCACTTGAAGGGGGTATGCGTAAGGCATTCATAACACCTTTATGAAACCGGTCCTAACACCGTTGAGGGTTGCAGTATCATTCATTACAAACCGTTAACAGATTTATTCAACATTAGTCAGAAGAAGTACAGTGGAAATGTGTATTTATACTGCCGCAGTACCTAATCCTCTGATACACTATTCACATAACAGGCTGGGACCAGCACAGGGTAAGTGGTTAGTGACTTTGTGCATTGAGTGTTCTGTGTCTTCTCTCATGATCTTTCAACATAGCAGGATGCCACCTTGGAATTATCATTATTACCTTACTGAATTATGAGCTTTTCTAGTAGTGGGGTGGTTCAGAATAATAATTGTTTAGTTTGTGATGAAAGCAACAAATCATATAGTCAAAGTTTAATGTTCAAATGCACATACTACAATGAAATGCTTCTGGGAAACCCAGAGAGGAACGTTTGGTGATGCACAATATTTGCAGCATGTGCTAAGGGAACTGCATCTATGTTGTAATCTAGCTGACATGTTTTAGTTAGTACAGTGTCAATGTCTTCATCAAATACCATCAGAACCAGTGTTGTAGTGGTACAGAAATAGGTGGCGTTGGCTGTCAATGCAGTAACAGGTGGCAAAACACCAGTCTCAACGTCAACAGGGAAAAGGTGACTCCGGGATGCTGGCCTTATAGGCAAAGGTGCAAAGAAAAAGCCTTATCTCAGACTGGCCAATAAAAAGAAAAGATTAAGATGGGAAAAAGAACACTGGACAGAGGAACTCTGCCTAGAAGGCCAGCATCCCGGAGTCTCCTCTTCCCTGTTGACGTTGAGACTGGTGTTTTTTACGGGTACTATTTACCCGCAACTAGTCTAAAGAAGGCCAGTTTTATTGCTTCTTTAATCAGGACAACAGTTTTCAGCTGTGCTAACATAATTGAAAAGGGTTTTCTAATGATAAATTAGCCTTTTAAAATTATAAACTTGGATTAGCAAACACAACGTGCCATTGGAACACAGGAGTGATGGTTGCTGATAATGGGCCTCTGTGCGCCTATGTAGATATTCCATAAAAAATCTGCCATTTCCAGCTGCAATAGTCATTTACAACATTAACAATGTCTACGAGGTATTTCCGATCAATTTGATGTTATTTTAATGGACAAAAAACGTGATTTTCTTTAAAAAACAAGGACATTTCTAAGTGACCCCAAACTAAAAATCCTGGAACAAGCAGCCTCCCATAAGAATCCTGGAAGAAGCAACTGCCATGACCTGAGCTCCTCTCAACTGTGTGTGAGAGATGTGTGCTATCTGTGGAGTTATGAGTAATGAGTGCAGAAGACACATTTCTGTTGTTCGCTGTAACATGGACAAATTAAGTTGTATTGTATTGAATGGCGGATTTGAAGTAAACAGGCCTGATACTCTTGGCCTGGAGCACCAATCCTGCTCTTAGGATAATACTTAGGGGGTTGGCTACTGTGGCTGTGAACATACATATTTCTGTTGTACTATGGATTAACAAGTTACAGTAAACATGTTGTCCCCCGCAAATGATGCAGCTCCCCCCCATTGGGCCAATTGAGATATCATGTGTGAGTAACACATTTCAGTTATTGTGTTTGACCACAGATTATCCATTATATTGACCAGATACTCAAGTTGCCTCTTTAACAATGTGTTAAACAAGAAATGTCTTAAAAAATGGAAGGCAGTCGGGAGGAGGCAAGATCAGGTGGGAACATTCTATCCAATGAGAGGGCAGATACATGTGTGAACAACAGGCACCACTCCAATATAAAGTGGGGGTTTCTCAAAGTTGCCGGGATGTCAGGTGTGCTACTTATATTTAACCTTTATTTCACTGGGCAAGTCAGTTAAGAATAAATTCCTATTTACAATGACGGCCTACCGGGGAACAGTGGGTTAACTGCCTTGTTCATGGGCAGAACGACAGATTTTTACCTTGTCAGCTCAGGGATTCGATCCAGCAACCTTTCGGTTACTGGCTCTTACCACTAGGCTACCTGCCGCCCCTATATCAGTACACTCATAACAAGCTAAGCACTACGAAAGCACTTGATCAAAAAAGCCACATGTAGCAAATAAGCCGTTACATTGTTTGTTAACCAAATTCAACACTCTCTCATTGACCTCCATACAAAAACGACTCACTTGGTGAGCCAAAAGAAAAAAAAGAAAAAAACGCCACCTGCGTTTTTTGGATCCAGTTATCCCTCTCACTTCGCATCTTCCTCGCTGGTGTGACTCACAATGTCAGTTAATTAGTGTAGCTCCCGCCTTGGGCAATCAGTATAATTTTGTAAATGTCAGATCTTCATGGCAAGACAGATCTTGAAGGTGTTATGACTGGGTTCATAAAGGTGTTGTGAATGTCTTATGTAAACCCCTTTCAAGTAAAGTGTTACCTGGATGTCAATGGAAGATTTGCTGAATGTTTGAATTTGTGGACCAATAATCCAAGTGAACAAAGAACCAGACTCATGACTTTCATTCAACAGTCTGTCCTGTCTGTTTGTCTTCCAGGACGAGAACATCATGAACTCCATGCAGCTCTTTGAGAACGTGCTCTAGAGCCCAGCAGAACATTCTACGTCATTCTCCCATCGTCCGATCCCGTCCTCCTGTCTATACACAACCCCTGTCCAATCCCACAACACACACACACGCACGCACACGCACACACACACACACACACACCCACACACACACACACACACACACACACACACACACACACACACACACACACACACACACACACACACACACACACACACACACACACACACACACACACACACACACTCAATTTAGTGCATCCTAATCTAGGATGGCTAATCCACAGATATGTACAAGCAGCGTTCATTTACGGCTGCACTAGCCTCAACCTGCCACTGCTTGTGGACTAAAGAGCGCACTAGAGAAAGAAAAGAGGAGAGAAGAGAGCTACTGGGACTTCTTCTACTTTACAGCTTGTCAGCTTCCCAAAGAAAGGAGAAAGAAAGACCAAACTGCTCAACACTGATGATCCGAGGAGCTTCTAGAACTCTGCCTTCTCATTGGACCATTAAGACAAATGACTAATCGAAAGATGGAGAGAGAATGTGAGAGTGGCAATTGTGGAAACTCATCAGGATGTTGCTGACCTCCAGACCAGGATCCTGTAGCTATAACACATAAGTACAGTAGCCGCCGCACTTACACATGCTATATGGGGATGCACTGACACACTTCTTTGAAGAGTGTTTAAGAGAGTTGATGTAGCGTACAGCAAGCTGGATTGATCCTGGGCAAGGACACCAGCACCAAACACCACAGAGACACTAAAAAGAAAAGATCTGAAGCATGCGCTTGCACTAAGAATCATTCATATTCTGCAATATGCACCAGAAGAGAATGCATTGTAAATGTAGATAGTCACAGTAGACCACTTCAGAAAACTCAGTGTGTATGTAGATATGTATAGACAGTAATATATAATAATAACATAGATACAGTTAGGCGTTGTGCTCTCATCTGTACTGCTCTATTGGTAGTAAGTAGTAGGTGGGGTTAGGGTTAGGTTTAGGGTAAAGGTTAAGGAGAAACAAAATCTGTGGGGAAGTTGTCTTAACTTAACTGTCCCGTGTGGCTCAGTTGGTAGAGCATGGCGCTTGCAACGCCAGGGTTGTGGGTTCATTCCCCACGGGGGGACCAGGATGAATATGTATGAACTTTCCAATTTGTAAGTCGCTCTGGATAAGAGTGTCTGCTAAATTACTTAAATGTAAATGTTAACACTTACAGAATACTAATTGATGGAATTGTAGCCTTACATGTTTAGTATTAGTAATTTTGGAACATTTGATCGTACAGGTATTTTGTTTCATTTCAAGTCAGTTCTGGAGTTTTGAGTTACCCCTACGGGCGGTGGGCTCTAACCCTACTGGTTGCGTCTGGCCATAGTTCTGGGTGACACAGGGAGGGTCACTGGTTCTGTTCTGTCACCAACGGACCAGCGAGTCATCAACGGATAAGCATGAGATGTGCAGTATGTCAGTGCCTCCTTATAATGTGTGCAACAACAAGACAGATATACTAAGATGTATATGTGTTATAAACTAAAGCCATCCTCAGATGAATACAGAGTATACAGCTATGGCTTGATCCCTCTTCTCAATCGTTCATCAGAGGTTTTGTTTTGCTAATGTCCCAAAATGTCCCAAAATGGCACCCTCAGGAATAGGGTCCATTTGGGACATCTATGATGTGATCATGTGAGGTCTGAGCACTGGCCGCTAGTGATAACATCACTGTCATTTCCTATCCTAAGCCCTGATAAGGTATGTGGTGTTCTTGTTGTTGTTGTACAGATATATGCAGTAGTGAATGAAGGAACAGTGTTCCTGTGGCAGAAAGTATTATTACATGCCCGTTCTTCTCATTGAAACCAAAAGCAATTCTGGGACGGCAAAAATATGCCATAATCCTGATGTAGTAATACCATGGTAAATAATGGTAATACTATAATCCTTTATACCTGTAACACGTTGACTGCTCAGACTGCAGACAAAACCCATACCCACACCCCGACCCACCCCATACTTTCATACCCCTACACCTAAGCCCTAACCACCAAAGCCCCTAGGCACCAGGCCCTATATATTGTACCCTGTGGACCTGTTCTAGGAAATCACATTGTCTCAGAAGTAGAGTGTTGTAACAGAGGTTTTCTCTGTCTTTGCCATAACAACATAGCTCATGTGACCTGGCCTGGAGCAGATTAGTTCTGTTCACACGTGTGTGTGCGTGTGTTTGTTTGTGCGGTGTGGCATGAATGAATGAAACAGACTGGAGACCAAACCATGGAACTAAAGCATGCACAGATAGCATGGCCAAGCCCTGGTGCCTGGCCTAAATGTCATACACATACATACACACACACACACACACACACACACACACACACACACACACACACACACACACACACACACACACACACACACACACACACACACACACACACACACACACACACACACACACACACACACACATAGACATATACACACACACACACTCCATGTGAGCCACTCTCTCCATGAGAAAACAATGATGTGTTATAACTATTTACTGTTTGAAGGAGGGTCTGTTTTGAAGCAGAAAGACTAGAATGACCAGAATTTTTAACTCATAATTCATTTGAATTCTAAACTGCCTGATTGAGAATTCCCAGGATTCCTAGGCTGTATGTGTTGATCACTTCACTATCCGTGGGATGTCATCATGAGTGGGTGGGTGGGTGGGTGTGAAAGTGAGCGTTACAAAGTGTGCGTGTGTGCATGAGCGCTAGAACGTGTGTGTGTGTGTTGCCAAGTGGAGCATGATGTAAATCCAGGCTTTAGCATCTCTAGTGCTACTCCTCCTACCAAACACCTTCACAAACATGTGACTCCTGATTCTACTGTCCCAAATCCTCAGGTCTCAGCTCCCTTACACCACGCACGCACGCACGCACGCACGCACACACACATGCACACACACACACACACACACATTAAGATTCAAGTGCGCACACACGCACACACGCACACACACACACACACACACACACACACACACACACACACACACACACACACACACACACACACACACACACACACACACACACACACACACACACACACACACACATTAAGATTCAAGTTCTAGAATACTACAGGCCCACTTAAGCCTTTACCTTACATACCTGTAGTCATTGTCATGTGGGGTACTTTATCTCACATGCATAAATAACCACCAGAGCAAGCACTTAGAGAGAGTTTGTGTATGTCTGTCATGTCTGATCTCACTCCCTGTTGTATGTGTCAGTGGCAGGTGCTGGTAGGGTAAAGGCTGATTGGGGATTAGTCAATAGCCAGGCCATAGCAGGTCAGGGGGACACGGCCACTTTGGTCAATGAAAAATGAAGCACTTTAGTTAGTTAATTGAGTGGATGATATACTGTAGCAGATCTTACACTACAGGGCCAATAATAAACAACATAAAGAGTAGATCTAAGATCAGGTCCCTGCTGTACATCAAATCTTATTCATTATTGTCTAAAAGGCTAAACTGATCCTAGATCAGCACTTCTAATCTGAGATGCTGGTTGATAAATACATGCCCAAATATGACTTTGTTTCTGGATGGAGATTGATTTGCCAGACTGCTGTATAAATTCCTCTGTTGGTCTTTGAGTTGACTGCCTGATCTGTTAGGTATCTGCTTTAGCTTTCAAATAGATCATTGATTTAGTTGCTGTGAGTTTTATTGTTGTTATTTATCTGTGTTGGAAAAACGTTGGTGATAAAATAACATGGTTATTGCTTATTGTGGTGGAAGGGAATTGAAGATGAGCAGAGTAATGTGATGACGAGATGAAACCAAATGGAATGTGATAAGATGTGATATTGTTGCGTAACATGAGAATGTCACCACTTGATGCCGATGAAGAACACCACTATGAGAAAGTTGGACTTTCACATTGAGAAACAGAAGGGTGAAAGCTAGGAGGATGACCTAGGTTAACGATGTGGGCCTGCAATCAGAGGGTTGCCAGGCTGAATATCATGTCTGATGGAAAAAAATGTGGTACGATTCTAGATAAGACCTCACACTTAAAAATCAATCAACCTCAGGTGAACCTTTTAATGCAGAGGGCTAAATCAGGGTCACACAGTGTTTGAACTTTGAAACAAAAGTACTTTGAAACAAAATACACCTCACACACATGGTTATGAACCATGTCAGATATAGAGTTGAAATGTATTTAGTTTTGAATTTGCATCCCAATATTATACTTTATATACATAATTTAAGACTGAAATATAACAAAACCGTTAAACATAGAAACACAGGATTTTCAGCGTTTTTTTAAAGTAACGTTTATTAATTATAAAATGTTATGAATAACATTCCACCCGTGAGGCCACTAGGTCATTTGACTGCAGGAAAGGTCTACAGAGTAACATACTACAGGCCAAATAGGCAACTGACTTCAGGTAAAGTATTAACCTTTTACTGCAGTGGGTTAAATCAGGGTCACACAGAGAGATTCTTGGTAGTCTTAACAAATCTACTTGAAACAGAAGTATAAACCTCATACACATGGTTATGGGCTTAAAAAAGAAGACACCTGTACCATGTCAGATATGGAGTTGAAATGTATTTTGAAATGTATTTTGAGTTTGCATTCCAATATTACATTTTATATACATCACAGAAGACTGAAATATAACAAAACCGTTTGACACAGAAACACCAGATTTTCTGTGGGTTTTTTGAAATGTTTATTAATTAGAAAATTATGAAAGATATGAATAACATTCCACCCATGAGGCCACTAGAGGGAGATTTGGTCCTTGAGACTGCAGGAAAGAGCTACCAGAAATTCATCTAACCAATAACAGTACATTTACTACTGGTGACATACGGTATGTAATGGGGAATTTATTTAAAAAAAATAACCAATCAAAGGGCAAACAATTAACACAATAAAACAGTGAATGCGCAAGAATTGGTGGGAGACAGCTGAGTGCATTCTGGAGAGAGATGTGCCAATATCTTCGCCACACATCCCTCCCCTTCTTCTTGTCTCAACATTTCAAATTATACTAAAGGCACATCATCTTCATACATATTTTAGATGAGTTGCTTTTTACTGACAGCCGCATCTCAATAATCAGCTAGGCCCATATTGCCAAGTACGCTGCCCAAAATGCGGGATGCCCAATTAGGCATGTATATGTGATTTGAAACAATCCACAGCTTTAAAAGAAGCTAATTATCCCCTGTGGCTAAGTCATGCTCTCTGGTGAAGTATTTTGAATTATTTTCTTTCTTTCTGTATAGACGGGAGTAATTATATACTTTTGACAAATGTATTTCAATTTACTTTAGGCTACAGTGACTACTGTTACCGAATCATGTCCTATGCTTAGGTTACTCATCACATTAGGAATTGTATTTTATTGTTGGCCTGCAAATACTTTATTATAAAGGGGATTTTTTCCCCCAACCCCCTGCACTCAGCACCCCCTACTCAAAACAAATTCCTGCTGCTATGCAGACACAGACAGACATGCATACATGCAGTAGGGAGTTTTTCCAAGCCACCGTGCTTCTACACCTGCATTGCTTGCTGTTTGCGGTTTTAGGCTGGGTTTCTGTACAGCACTTTGAGATATCAGCTGATGTAAGGGCTATATAAATACATTTGATTTGAGTATAGAGAAATTGAATTATTAAGAAACTGGTTAATATTGGCACAGTTCACATTTCAACAGTAAGATGATTGCACAATATTGCAGTACTTCAGTCTACAATGCAATCTGGAGACCGTTTTTTAGAAGGCCTACATTAAACCATTATTGTGTTTCTCCCCCCTCTTGGTCTTGTTTTGGATATGTAATTATTTGGGTTATATATTTGGGCAGCGTGTCTGTTTGTGGAGCATGGGTCCTGAAGAACTGTGTTGCTGCGATACGCCTAGAATACCACTAGATGTGAGTATGGAACGGTGCAAATATCCACAGAACCAGGGAGAAAGTGAAAGACGACATTTTGTGTTCATAAAAACAGGGACAAACTTGTCGAAACGGGGCACTGAGAAAGAGGGGGGGATTGGAGGAGAAACATTGAGAGAAAGAGGAAGGGCAGACTTCTGGAACCGGTGTGCCCAGAACACATTGACTTTTGCCGCGTTTCAAATCCTGGGAACTCGGAAATCTCCGACTTCCGACTTCAGTTTTCTTCAAGACAACTGTGTACTCAGAAAAAAACGAGCTCCGACTGGGATACATCGTTTTGAACGGTCAGCCAACTCGGAATTCATAGTCGGAAACACGGGTATATTTATAGAGCCCCGACTTTCCGACCTGAAGATCACTGACGTCATGATTTGACCTCATTTTATTCCCAGTTGTCGTGAACGCACTAAAGTCGCAAGTCAGAGATTTTTGAGTTCCCGGTTGTCTTGAACGTGGCAGTAAACACAAAGAGGAAGGGCCTGACGTCAGGGCCTATCTGAGCATGCGCTGTTATGTGTTCAGTCAACCCCGTGCCTATCTGAAGACTACATAATACACGCTCTTTCTGTATCAACAGACATTGCTATCTGACAGCCCCATACACTGGCGCAGGAGACTACAAGAATAGTTATTTTCTACCTACTAAGAACTGGACCAACACACATCGCACGCTCCTTTCGGCTTCATTTGAAGGTTGTTGTTCGGGTTTAACCTACCTTTGGCTGTATCAGCCCTAACCAACCCTAACCTCACCAGCACCGCCACGGGGACTTTACCATAACCCTGAAGGGAAACGGGTCCTGCCGGTGTTCCTTCCCCAGGACAGGTGAGTGTTTACCTGGGGAGCCAGCTGTTTGGTGCTCACTAGCCGTATGTGCATCATTCTCGTGATGGGGAATATGACGCCATAGCTAGCTACAGTGTGACAGAGAGAGGGAGAGATACAACATCCGAGGATGGACCAATAGCAAACGCGGAGGGAGCAGGAGGATCATGTCTATAGCAATGCATGCTCCTAATCAGAGGGCCTCATCATTTAATGATAAGAGATGCGCCGTGGAATAGTATGAGGCATTGCTTTATATTGATTAGCATATAGGCAATTCTTTGGTAACAGAATGACGCTAAGACTCCGATTTTTGGCAAAGTTAAACAAACCATACAACTCTATGCGTAAGGACTACTTTCAAAAATGTCCACAAAACAACCCATATACTTGAAGAACAGTGCAGATGTAAAGTTTTGTAACAGAATGACAGTAAAATTGCCCTTTTTATGTGACCAAGTTTTCCAAAAACTCTGTTCAATATCTACTCTGAATTGAGATTCAATGGTGTCTGCATAAATAATAGGGTGCTTAGACATCGCAGTAGAGCACAGTACATTGTACTTTACTCTACCCTAGTGTACTTTACTGTACTGACCTATACACTACTCTACGTTGAGTGTGTTAGAGAGAAGACTGTTTTCACAATTCTGTCAATAACAGTATGCCAGTGGAAGGGAGGACAGTAGTAGGTGACCCAACTGCGGTTTCCGATTTACACCTTTTAATTGCTTAATAAATCATAAACACAATTGTTATCAGTAAAATTAAATGAAAATGTTAATATTAGTTTCCAAGGGTCTTAACTTCAACATTATTGTGTTTTGATTTACAGTACCAGTCAAAAGTTTGGACACACCTATTCAGTCAAGGGTTTTTCTTTATTTTCTATGTATTAGAATAATAGTGACGACATCACAACTATGGAAACACATATGGAATCATGTAGTAACTAAAAAAGTGTTAAGCAAATAAAAATATATTTTATATTTGAGATTCTTCAAAGTAGTGACCGTTTGCCTTGACTACAGCTTTGCACACTCTTGGCATTCTCTCAACCAGCTTCACCTGGAATGTTTTTCCAACAGTCTTGAAGAAGTTCCCACATATGCTGAGCACTTGTTGGCTGCTTTTCCTTCATTCTGTGGTCCAACTCATCACAAACCATCTCAATTGGGTTGAAGTCAAGTGATTGTGGAGGCCAGGTCATCTGATGCAGCACTCCATCACTCTCCGTCTTGGTCAAATAGCCCTTACACAGCCAGCCTGTAGGTGTGTTGGTTCATTGTCCTGTTGAAAAATAAATTATAGTCCCACTAAGCGCAAACCAGATGTGATGGCATATCGCTGTAGAATGCTGTGGTAGCCATGCTGGTTAAGTGTGCCTTGAATTCTAAATAAATCACAGACAGTGTCACCAGCAAAGCACCATCACACCTCCTCCTCCAGGCTTCACGGTGGGAACTACACTTGCGGAGATCATCCGTTCACCTACTCAGCATCTCACAAAGACACAGCGGTTGGAACCAAAAATCTCAAATTGGACTCCACCGGTCTAATGTCCATTGCTTGTGTTTCTTGGCCCAAGCAAGTCTTCTTATTGGTGTCCTTTATGAGTGGTTTCTTTGCAACAATTCGATCATGAAGGCCTGATTCACGCAGTCTCCTCTGAACAGTTGATGTTGAGATCTGTTACTTGTGATGCATTTATTTGGACTGCAATTTCTGAGTAATGAACTTATCCTCTGCAGCAGAGGTAACTCTGGGTCTTCCTTTTTTGTGGCGGTCCTCATGAGAGCCAGTTTCATCAGTGCTTGATGGGTTTTGCGACTGCACTTGAATAAACGTTCAAATATCTTGAAATGTTCTGTATTGACCGACCATGATGTCTTTAAAGTAATAATGGACTGTCATTTCTTATTTGAGCTGTTCTCGCCATAATATGGACTTGGTCTTTAACCAAATAGGGCTATCTTCTGTATACCACCCCTACCTTGTCATATCACAACTGATTGGTTCAAACACATTAAGAAGGAAAGAAATTCCACAAATGAACTTTTAACAAGGCACACCTGTTAATTGAAATGCATTCCAGGTGACTACCTCATGAAGCTGGTTTGGGATGGGATGAGGTTTGAGAAGAGTTGGACCGCAGAGTGAAGGAAAAGCAGCCAACAAGTGCTCAGCATATGTGGGAACTCCTTCAAGACTGTTGGAAAAGCATTCCAGGTGAAGCTGGTTGAGAGAATGCCAAGAGTGTGCAAAGCTGTAGTCAAGGCAAACGGTCACTACTTTGAAGAATCTCAAATATAACATATATTTTGATTTGTTTAACACTTTTTTGGTTACTACATAATTCCATATGTGTTATTTCAGTGTTGATGTCTTCACTATTATTATACAAAGTAGATAATAGTAAAAATAAAGAAAAACCCTTGAATGAGTAGGTGTGTCCAAACTTTTGACAGGTACTGTATTTCAAATACATTTTTAAGAATTCTTCTGGTAGATATTTTTGGAGACCTCTCTTCCATCTGTTTAACCAGAAACCAAAGTCTTTGATTATTACTAATTTTAGGATGGGAAATAATAAAACATTGTGTGTGTATATAATATATATAATTGAAAAATGTGTGTGTAATAAATAAATATATATGTATACTTACATTTTTATATATGTACGTATGCATGTATGTGTGTGTGTATATATATATATATGTATGCCTTAATTTCTGTAAAATATAGACTCTTAGCTTTCATTTGACACCAAATGTAATGAGCTCTTATGAACTTAAGATGTTGGTGCTCATGGGTCCTTTTACCTCTCCCCCTTCCCTTCATCTTATAACGTGTGTGTTAAGATGAGTTGTTACATAAGTAGGACTATTCATCGATATCCATTCATCGATATCCATCAATCACCATGTAGGGATCGCATCTGATTTTTAGGGTGAGATTTATTACCATGGTTGTCCTGGAAACAATGCCTGGAGGAATGTGTGTGTGCGTCACTTGCGTGAGCCAACATGAGTGAGGAAGATTTGTTTTGTCCTCAGGCTACCAATAAAGTTATTCGTAGCCTATAATCTATGGGGATTTCTACACAATGAAAGACTCCAGCAGAACGTTTGGTTTGTAGGTTAGGCTGCACACGTTAGGCTATGTCATTATGATCAATATGAACCGTGCACGCTCTCTCGCGTGAGTGTGAGAGAGAATATGCTCCCCTCTGATCCCCTTCATTAATGTAGCTTACCAAATTGTGTTTTAGGTGTTATTTAAATCACATTCTCAAATAAAATTAATAACATAATGGCTTAACTTTGCCTCCCAAAGCTGTTTCATGGGGATTTGGCCATTAAGCCTGTAGCCTACCATTATTAATAATGAATATTATTACTCGTGTGAGAGCTGGGCCACTCGGTTCACTTGGGCTGCAGTGGGTCTCAGACCAATATAGTCTGACTGCGACCTGCATCCTGGGCAGTTCTTCCCGCTCCCTCTCTCAACTGGCTCCTGGATGTTTCTCTTTCTATTGATTCTTGGCTACTTCCTCGTTCTAGTTTACTCCTGCCGGAATTCTATCTTTCAACCTGCACTTAAGCCTACCTTTCTCTTCAAGACATTTGGTTCTATGTCAATATATTTCTGACTGCCGAATGAAGCTCTCCTCTTGTGCATACGACATGGCTCTGGTCGTAGTGGCTGGTGCGTAGTTAGGATAAATGAAACGGCAAATCATAACAGTTAATAAAAAGTCTCATAGATCAGACTCCAATCTCAGATGTGTCCCGAGATGATAAATAAAGGCATTTAACAAATACTTAAGAGGCACGGCAAACAAAAGGTTTAAGCCAAACCATTGGCGACCAAGCCTAGCGTTGTACTTTCTTCTATGTCAGTGGCGCATGCTTTATGATTGAAGCTTATACTATTGCCCTGCGGCCGCCTCCATTGGACAATGCGGCTAGAAGTGTGCTGGAAGGACAGCTCCCCGTACCCAGTTCACATTGGACATGGAGAGCTCAGATTTTATCACACTATGCTTCCTTACCATAGGCCTACCTCTGCTCTATACCCCACATTTCTAGCCACTCCACCATCTCCCTACAACCTGCCCTTTTGCCATAGGCCTACGTAATTTCCTTAAATGACACTTGGTATAGGCCTATAAGCAGCTCTCACCTTCCTATGATGTATTATATCACCGACCCGCCTCCACCCCACTCGCCTCCCTTCTGCCCCGCTGGGAAGGCCAGTTAAACCCAAGGCCGTGCCCTGGGGCTGACTTTCCAGTGGGGAATGAACCATCTCCTGTATAGGACCTGGTCTTGCAGGGGGGGGGGGGGGGGTCAGCACAATTCCGGCCTGGGGATGTGGGCATGGTCCGAGTTCGGTCGCGTTCCACCCGACTAGCCTACGTCAACGACTAATCCTCCACCTGTTCCATTATCAATCCTAAGAGTTTTTCTACTAAAATATGTGATATTTTGTCATTGCCATTTCTCCTGTGTAATTCATTGACCATTCATGCATTTAAGTTTATCGACAATGTTGATCTTTGAAACCTGTGTCTTTTGATAATCAGAAGCTGAAACTCATGACATTTCAGGTAGAAAAAGACTGATTTATTTTACGTAGGTGTCACCGGATCCACCTCTGATGACTTAAGGCGCAATTACGCATGCGACCATAGCCTATTAATTATCCCTACTACTATTACATTCAGGACGCCAGTGTCACTCACTAAAACAAACACAAATGAAGAACCAATTACTTAATAATAAAAGGCCAACATGGGTATCAAGTATACCACAGTTAGATTGCTCAGATTCGTGGGGCACTGTTATGGATAATTGGCCTGAAAGTATCATCTTCTCCCACTGCCAAACAGACTATAACGGCTGACGTAAAGCAATAGCCTAGCATTCCAGCTGACTAGTTTTTCTTTTCTTTCTTGGACACACACACACGATGAATCCCTGGTGGGCTGGATCGGTGGTGGGCATTGCTGGGCTGGGATCTGCGGGGGTTCGCTGAGCAACAGGCCCTCCCCAGTGGCAGTTTTTAGAGGTCGGTCGTCAGGAGCACCATCAGGGTGCTACCCTCGACACTAATTTGACTATTTTAATAGCCTAATAATAATAGGCCTACCTGTTATTTTTAACAGCCACTGGTCAATGAATAGGGTCGGCAGATTAACTCACTGCATTTATGCGTGTTCACCTAATGTAAATATTCAAGTGTACATTCACCTTTTTTATTTCAACTTTTTGATGAGGAAAGGACTTTGGCTAAACTGCTGACAATCTAAACCTATAATTGTTTGTATCGGACACTTGTCACCATTTTCTAGGCATGAAAAGAATGCCCCCCTGAAAAAAAATATATATATGGTAGGTAGGCCTACAGTAGTATAGTGTTGATAAAGAAAAACACGAGCACCAACAGGTAATACATTACATTCTGTATTCAACTTCACACAAGTAGTTTGTTGGACATGATGATTAGATAGTAGTGGTCATAGTGTTTCATTCTAACATTTTCATTTGGGTGAATAATTGCGTTCTGGATGAGGTTAGTGTTAAGGCTAAGTTTACATACAGCATTGGCACAAAGCAGAACCTTTTGCGATTAACCAGCTGGTTCCTATGCTTATTTTGTGGGAGAAGAGACCATGTGGATAACTCCACAATAAACACCCATGTGTAACAGGTTAACGTGAAATCAAAAGCGTCACATTATTCTGCGTATTCTTCACATCGTATCTATTACTCAACATGCTCCAGCTATGACGGTGCCGAGGGTAGTCACTCACATCCCAGACACCAGAGATCACGTGGAGGCATAGTTGTCTTTCTGATGAACCTATGTAACGTAGAGTGGAGGAAATAGATAGGCCGATATTAAATCTCTCTTTTCAAACTCATTTCTAGACACCTTACAGTCAAACATAAATGGGTCCGTAGATTACGGCAGTCGTCTCTCGATAACATTTGTAATTGAACAATAATGTACATTTTATTACAGAATGGTGAAATTAAATCTATTACCACCTCCTCACAGCTGTAGCCATACTGATAGGTTCAGCAAGTTTGTGTAATGAGAAAATTATAAATTATTGGTTAAAGTTGCAATCAGCAGTTGAAACAATAACAAAGTGTACTCGCCACTACGGTGTGAACCGGAGGATTGGGCTGGAGAAATGTAACCGCTCTCAAATTCAAAGGAGCTATGGATGCAAGGACTGACAATCCATTATGTCAAAATTATAGTTTTAACCTTGTTACATTTACTCTTTACAAACATTGGAGTAAAACAAGCTTATATTTTGGGTTCTGAAGGGGTGTGACAGTTGAACTAAGCTCACAAGACATTTACAAGTCATATTCTTCAAGAATTAATGGGTACATATAATTAATTTACAAGTCCAAAAATGGATGAAGCAACTTATGATTGCCCCTTTAAGTGATGTTTGTCTCCACCTCAGTCTGGGATCAACAGGATATCCTTCTTTAGATTGTCCCACGCTGGCCCACACAAGTCTTTCCAGCTCTGTCTCTGTGGAGTGATGTGGGCTTTTTGTTGACCATGTGTTGTAAAGCAAGGTAGCCTCAGGAGCGTGTTATTGAAGATAGCAATTTCCTACAGTCCTGTGTCCAGCTGTTCTGTTTCCAGTTATTCAGGATTACCAATTGAAGATGACTGATCCGTCAGACACTTCTCTGAGCAATCAATACGTTTCTTTATTCACCGCACACAGGATCCTGGGGAACACGATATCACAACCAAGCATGGCAGAAACATGTTCAAAGACCAGGCTACACAAGTCAGTCTTTTTTTAATATTTCTGAGTTCACTTTACATCACCGTCCTGGCTCGTAGGGAGATAAAATATCTGAGGTATACAGTAGGATGGGGTTAAACCAAGCCTAGACTTAAACATGATAAATAGCATTTGAAAATCTATTCTAAAAGGTTACTGGTAGCCAGTGTAGAGAAGCAGTTGTGATATGGTTACATTTCCTGGTGTGTATATACAAATAGTTACAGTAATCTAGGCATGAGGAAATAAAAACGTATAACTTTCTCCAGATCATTGACTGAGATAAGACTTGACTAGCTATATTTCTTAGATGATAAAAGTAGAAGCCCTGCAATTCCCCCCTTTTCCCCTTGCTGTCCTACCATGCGAGAAACACCATACAAGGACTTAATATATCACACAAACTTTGCTGTCTCTGGTTATATGTATGTTATGCCCAGCAAGCATTTTATGTTTTTCAATTATTAATACATTCTACACATCAATCCATAATAAACAGTATATCAACCTGGTTTGCAGTTCTTGTAATTCATGAATATGAATTCCAAGTTACAACACCTGTGTAAAAAAATAAATAATTATAATGTTATCTTGTCAATGTACTAAACCAGTGGTTCCCAAACAGTGGCGGGGGGGGCACAGTTTGGAACTCTCCCAGCAAAGGGAAGTTGTAATAGTAGAATGCACAAGGTGCACTTTTGAAATTGGGTAGTGCATCATCAGTTCTCCTTGTCATGTTAGTCATTGCATACGTTAGAGAGCTATTTATAACGAATCGGGAATGTCCAGATCAACTAGCACATGTCAGCTAACGTTTTTAAGCCTATAAATAATGTTGTAATTTTTATGTTTCTCAAATATCAAATATCACAAAATGTATAGAATTGCAAGAACATTTGCTTTAAAACTGCAAAATATTTTTGCATCCCATGACAAAATGTGTAGAATTGAAGGAAATAAGCTTTAAACTTGCAAAATTATCTCCACCAACAAGAGGGATGTGAACAATTTGTGTCATGAACTGTGCCCATAGAAATACAGTTGAAGTCAGAAGTGTACATACACCTTAGCCAAATACAGCCTGTATATATTGAAACACCCATCTACACACAATACCTCATAATGACAAAGTGAAAACATGTTTTTGGAAATGTTTGCAAATTGATCAAAAATTAAATACAGAAATAACTCATTCACTCCCTTTAGCTAATACTTTGTTGAAGCACCTTTTGGCAGTGATTACAGCTGTCTCTAAGAGCTTTCCACACCTAGATTTTTCAAAATAATTTTTTTGAGGGGACTGCGGTGTCTGTCCTATATCTGAGAGATATGAGGGGGGAAAAGAAAAAAAAATTATACATGTATTTAACCCCAGAATTTTGACACTTTACCTTCTCCATATATACATAAAGAAAAAAAATTCAACTGGTACTGGGGGAACATCGCACAAGTCTTGTGAGGCCTGTGGGCATCCTAGAGCAAAACAACTGACATACATGTTTGTGAGTTTCATCTTTTCATCGTTTGTAGTAGGGCTGGGCGGGAATACCGTTTTTTGCGATGTACCGGTATTGATGCACGGACCGGTTTGGGTTTTTACTTTACCTTCTATAAAAGTACTGGAATGTTTGGTTTGTTAAATGTGATAGGCAGTGTGTAACGTCCATTTTTATTGGTTACTTCGCTACTTGAGTCATCTCTCTCCACCCTCTCTCCATGCCGCTTTCCACACAGACCTAGCCCTGGCTCCTGTCTCACTCAATTTATTTTTTGTATTTTACCTTTATTTAACTAGGCAAGTCAGTTAAGAACAAATTCTTATTTTCAATGACGGCCTAGGAACAGTGGGTTAACTGCCTGTGAGCGCATTCGTTGTTCCTCGACCACGAGACACTTGCGTTCAGTCTTCATGGTCAATGCAGCATATGCAGTCAATGCAGCATATGCAACAATGTTGATGACAACGATGCAGTTGTCACTTTGCTTTTTAATATAAATCTACTAGCATTCTATAATTACACTATTAGCTTGTATTTCTTACATCTGCAAAGAGCTAGTTTGTCTTAGCAAGTTGTTCCTAAATCTTGTTAGCCACTGATTGTTAGCCTCTAATGCTAATCGCTAGCTAGCTAATAAATGTACTGAGCAAGAGCAAGCGTAGTTAGCTATACAGCCTGATAATACCAGTGAGGGTGTAGACCTAAATCAGCATGTTGTTTCTGCAACAGTATCTTATAAATTTAAAGAGTAATACGCAAAGCACGAAAATGTTAGCTACATGAAGTAGCTAAAAGAAAACATTAAATGTAGCCAACGATTATAGGTTCCCCTTTGAAACAACCTATCAACACTAGTTCATACCCTGTCACAATAACTCCTCCCTGGCATTTTCATTCCTTGTCATGTCAAACAACACTGTATTCTAACTATGTAATTAGAATAGACATTCTATTTCCATGATTCCAACAGTTAACCCAAGTGTTTTGTTCTAAATCGCAAGTCAAATTGCAACATTTGGTTCAAAATAAGGCCCAGATATCGTGGAGCCCTACGTGGCAGTGTGGAAATGATCTCATATGCAGAAATTGATGACACTTTTTGGGTTGAAGTTGTATTATTTTATACAGTTCAATCAGAATGGAGAAAGACCAATGGAAATCACTTAGAATGTATGTGTTGCCACCCTAGGGTCACGCACTACTCATAAAGCAAATGTAGACTTTTATTATTAAAAAACATAATACCGTCATACCATCAATTTTTTTATACCGTGATATATTTTGGCAATATCGCCCAGCCCTAATTTGTTGGCCAAGCCGTTTGAACTCTACAGACGATTTTGTGAGAAGACCGCAGCGACATAGGCGGATGCGGTGGATTGAGACACATCCAATGCAAAAAAAACATCTCTCTAGTTTAAACTGACAGATTTTTATGGGATTTTTTATTATTATGCTAATTAGATTGTCGCAGGGGCGCGAACATCGGCCTTTGAGGGTTAAAACTGTTGTAAATAAGCATGCTCCGTATAAAATTTTGAAAACTTGGTATAAAAAAAACTACGCATGAAGGATAGATCAATCCCTTTGTTCACGCATGAATTGTATGAAAAATTACAGGAAAGAAATTTAGCTTGGGCTGAGGCTAGATTGACTGATACTACTTCTGACTGGCAGACATTTGAGAAATCGATATCTGTCTCTGGTTACAAAAGAAAAGTCAACATACTTCCTGAACTGTGTATCTGAGAATTGTGCGAATCAACATCTGGAAAGTAGTCAGGTTATAATAGCCTCTGGTCCCATAATAGACCAAATGGAAATTTGGGGTGCTTTTAATAACCATTTTGCCTCAGCTGGCCATCTATTTGAAATAATTGTTTCTGGAAATTCCTCTAATTCCAGTAGAGTCCTTTATTCACCTTGAAACAGACTGTAGAGAATGATGCACACCCAGATAGAGAATGTCTATTTTCATTTCAACTATTTTACATCTATGATGTAGTGCATGGTTAAAAATCAGTGGAGAAAAAAAACATCCACAGGGTGTAATTCTTTTGATCCTTTTTTACTGCAACTCTCTGGCTCACTTATTGCAGAATAATTAACCTATATTTCAGAATATATTATATATTTCAGACAAACCATTCAGAATTTTTTATTTTTGAGGTCACTCTTTTCAATGAGATTTCATTGGGAAACCAGATTTCTAAGGGACCTTCTTGCAGTTCCTACCGCTTCCACTGGATGTCAACAGTCTTTAAAAAATTGGTTGAGGTTATTCCTTTGTGTAATGAAGAAGTACGGCCATCTTGAAGGAGGGTCACTCGAAGTGTCCTGTTTGTTAGAAGCGCGTGACCAGAAGCTAGGTACAGTTGGTTTTAAACCTGTATTGAACACAGATCATCACGTCTTCAATTTTATCGATTATTTACGTTAAAAAATACCTAAAGTTGTATTACTATTACTATGTATTATTATTTTTTGACAAAGTTTACAGGTAACCTTTGAGATATTTTGTCACGTTTCACATTTGGAACCGGTGTATTTCTGGATCAAACGCGCCAAATAAATTGACATTTTGGATATATATCGACGGAATTAATCGAACAAAAGGACCATTTGTGATGTTTATGGGACATATTGGAGTGCCAACAACAGAAGCTCGTCAAAGGTAAGGCATGAATTATATTTTTATTTCTGCGTTTTGTGTCGCGCCTGCAGGGTTGAAATATGCTTCTCTCCCTTTGTTTACAATGGTGCTATACTCAGATAATAGCATCGTTTGCTTTTGCCGAAAGGCCTATTTGAATTCTGACATGTTGGCTGGATTCACAACCAGTGTAGCTTTAATTTGGTATCTTTCATGTGTGATTTAATGAAAGTTTGATTTTTATAGTAATTTCTATAGTAATTAATTTGAATTTGGCGCTCTACATTTTCTCTGGCTTTTTGCCAAGTGAGACAGTAGCATCCCGCCTAAACTCAGATTTTTGGATATAAATATGAACTTTACCGAACAAAACGTACATGGATTGTGTAACATGAAGTCCTATGAGTGTCATCTGATGAAGATCATCAAAGGTTAGTGATTAATTTTCTCTATTTCTGCTTTTTGTTACTCCTCTCTTTGGCTGGAAAAATGGCTGTCTTTTTCTGTGACTTGGCTCTAACCTAACATAATCGTTTGGTGTGCTTTCGTCGTAAAGCCTTTTTGAAATCGGACACTGTGGCTGGATTTACAACAAGTTTATCTTTAAAATTTTGTAAAATACTTGTATGTTTGAGGAATTTAAATTATGGGATTTCTGTTTTGAATTTGGCGCCCTGCAGTTTCACTGGCTGTTGACGAGGTGGGACGCTACCGTCCCACATACCCTAGTGAGGTTAACTACACATGGTTGATATTACTAGTTTATCTAGCGTGTCCTGCGTTGCATATAATCGATGTGGTGCCTGTTAATTTCTCATCGAATCACAGCCTACTGTTCCAAACGGGTGATGATTTACCACTGTCGTTGCACCAAACCTAACCATAAACATCAATGCCTTTCTTTAAAATCAATACACAAGTATATATTTTTAAACCTGCATATTTAGTTAATATTGCCTACTAACATGAATTTCTTGTAATTAGGGAAATTGTCACTTATCTTGCGTTCCGTGCAAGCAGTCAGGGTATATGCAGCAGTTTGGGCCGCCAGGCTCGTTGCGAACTGTGTGAAGTCCATTTATTACTAACAAAGACCGTAATTCATTTGCCAGAATTATACATAATTATGACATAACATTGAAGGTTGTACAAAGTAACAGCAAAATTTAGACTTAGGGATGCCACTCGTTAGATAAAATACAGAACGGTTCCGTATTTCACTGAAAGAATAAATGTTTTGTATTCTAATTGATAGTTTCTGGATTCAACCATATCAATTACCAAAGGCTAGTATTTCTGTGTGTTATTATGTTATAATTAAGTCTATGATTTGATAGAGCAGTCTGACTGAGCGATGGTAGGCAGCAGCAGGCTCGTAAGCATTCATTCAAACAGCACTTTCGTGCGTTTGCCAGCAGCTCTTCGCAATGCTTCAAGCATGGAGCTGTTTATTACTTCAAGCCTATCAACTCCCAAGATTATGCTCGTGAAATGGCTAGCTAGTTAGCGGGGTGCGCGCTAATAGCGTTTCAATCGGTGACGTCACGCGCTCTGAGACTTGAAGTAGTTGTTCACCTTGCTCTGCAAAGTCCGCGGCTTTTGTGGAGCGATGGGTAACGATGCTTCGAGGGTGGCTGTTGTCGACGTGTTCCTGGTTCGAGCCCAGGTAGGGGTGAGGAGAGGGACGGAAGCTCTACTGTTACACTGGCAATACTAAAGTGCCTATAAGAACATCCAATAGTTAAAGGTGTATGAAATACAAATGGTATAGAGAGAAATAGTCCTATAATTCCTATAATAACTACAACCTAAAACTTCTTACCTGGGAATATTGAAGACTCATGTTAAAAGGAACCACCAGCTTTCATATGTTCTCATGTTCTGAGCAAGGAACTTAAACGTTAGCTTTTTTACTTTAACTTTCTTCTCCAACACTGTGTTTTTTCATTATTTAAACCAAATTGAACATGTTTCATTATTTATTTGAGGCTAAATTGGTTTTATTGATGTATTATATTAAGGTAAAAGAAAAGTGTTCATTCAGTATTGTTGTAATTGTCATTATTACAAATACATTTATAAAAATCGGCCGATTTAATCTGTATCGACTTTTTTTGGTCCTCAAATAATCGGTATCGGCGTTGAAAAATCATAATCGGTCAACCTCTAATCGTGACACCATTTACCAGATTGCAGCAGCCACATTAAACCTTTGAATGCAGTCTACTATATAGCACCCTTTGCTTTAATACAGGTGACAGTTTTAATACTCTACTGCATCCTGTATCAAAAAGTTGTCTGGTCCTCATAACATTTCCATAGCTCACTTCATTATTCCATTTTTGTTAACAAAGCTGTACTAAACAAGCTTCCAACTTCACTGTTAAAATATAAAAATACCAAACCCCTTCACAAGGTTTGTTAACTCTTGACGTTCTTCGGGTCTCCACCGAACTAGGTAAATCCGCTCTTACACTGAATAAAAATATAACAGTTCATATAAGGAAATCGGTCCATTTTTAAAGCAATTCATTAGGCCCAAATCTATGGATTTCACATGACTGGGAATACAGATATGCATTTGTTGGACACAGATACCTTAAAAAAAGGTAGGGGTTTGGATCAGAAAACCAGTCTATATCTGGTGTGACCACTATTTGCCTCATGCAGCATGACACATCTCCTTTGCATAGAGTTGATCAGGCTGTTGATTGTGGCCTGTGGAATGTTGTCCCACTCTTCAATGGCAGTGCGAAGTTGCTGGATATTGGCGGGAACTGGAACACGCTGGTGTACACGTCGATCCAGAGCATCCCAAACGTGCTCAATGGGTGACATGTCTGGTGAGTGTGCAGGCTATGGAAGAACTGGGACATTTTCAGCTTCCAGAAATTGTGTACAGATCCTTGCCACATGGGGCCGTGCATTATCATGCTGAAACATGAGGTGATGGCGGCAGATGAATGGCACGACAATGGTCCTCAAGATCTCATCATGGTATCTCTGTGCATTTAAATTGCCATCGATAAAATGCAATTGTTCATTGTCCGTAGCTTATGCCTGCCCATACCATAACCCCACCACCAGCATGGGGCACTCTGTTCACAACGTTGACGTCAGCAAACCACTTGCCCATATGACGCCATCCACGTCTACCATCTGCCTGGTACATTTTGAAACCGTGATTCTCCGTGAAGAGCGCACTTCTCCAGCATGCCAGTGGCCATCGAAAGTGAGCATTTGAAGTAGGTTACGACGCCGAACTGCAGTCAGGTCAAGACCCTGGTGAGGACGACTAGCACGCAGATGAGTTTCCCTGATTCGGTTTGTGCATACATTTCTTCAGCTGTCCAGGTGGCTGGTCTCAGACGATCCCGCAGGTGAAGAAGCCGGATGAGGAGGTCCTGGGTTGGCGTGGTTACACGTGGTCTGCAGGTGAGGCCGGTTGGATATACTACCAAATTCTCTTAAACGTTGGATAAAAATGAACATTAAATTCTTTGGCAACAGCTCTGGTGGACATTCCTGCAGTCAGCATGCCAATTGCACACTCTCTCAAAACTTCAGACATCTGTGGCATTGTGTTTTGTGACAAAACTGCATATTTTAGTGGCCTTTTTATTGTCCCCAGCACACGGTGCACCTGTGTAATGATCATGCTGTTTAATCAGTTTCTTGATATGCCACACCTGTCAGGTGGATGGAGAAATGCTCCCTAAAAGGGATGTAAACGCATTTCTGAGCTTTTTGTGCGTATGGAAAATTAAACATGGGACCAACACTTTACATGTTGCATTTATATTTTTGTTCAGTGTAGTTTTCAAGCACCTTATTGCTGGAACCAACTACAAAATACATTACAATTGGATGTTCTGGTGCTGCTCAGGCACAAAAGAATATTGATTAGGGACCATCTCTTATTGAGGAATGTAATTATTTTTGAATATGTGTGTAGTGCTGTAATTAGATTTTGTCTTAGGAAATTGTATATGCAGGTCTCCCTTGTGAAAGGGACCCTGCTTAAATAAAATATAGGATGATTTTGGTCATAGCCAGTCAACTGAGTTTTGTGAGTTCATCGTGACTTACTTGAGGGTTCGTTTTTGATTTCGACAACGCTCATTTGCCCACTAACACGGGATACACATCTGCGGTAATTGTGCTCTATCCAATCCTATCACAGAACTTGAAGAAGGTGAGACAGACTGCCCAGCAGCACAGTGGATCGGACTTTGTTTACATAAGACAATATGTCACACTTTTTTTTTTTTTTACTTGAGAAATACTGCACCAAACACCATAGCTAGATGTAAAATTGTGTGACTAAAACATCCTCGGCAAAATGAAATACCCAGTGCAGTCAAAAACATATATTTTTTTGTATTTTATATTCTGTATATTTCCTCACTATGAGTTTGAAATAATACTATGAAATTGTGAAAATTATGATGTCATTTTAATGTACGAGCTGTTTGGAAATTTCAGCCTGTTTTGGTGGGATGGAGTTTTGCCCTTCCATGTTGACATCATCATGTGGTAAATTAGTTAATAGACCAATAAGAGTTCCAAACCTCTCTGTCAATAGCAGCACAATTCAGATTTTTCCTCCCTACTCAGATCAGCCCCAAACAGTCATAGCAAATTCTTGCTTGAGAAATTGCCCTTTTCTAAGAAGCTATTTCTGTTTATTTGTGACAGTTAAAAAAAAAAAAAAGTTAAAATAATCACAGTAAGGTACTTAATTGTTACCCAGAAATTATTTTATATTGGCTGCATTGGACCTTTTTTTTTTAATTACAGATTTCTTGAGTTATCTTCAATTTGTTCTGACTATTTTGAGTCAGTGATACTGTCTTTGTTACTATGGTTTCTCATGGGGACAAACATGAATAACTGCCACATCGAACCACACACCAAAGACTGAAGTCTCGTTTTTCTTAATGAGCAACAGAGAAACACATGCGGAATCGGTGCTTTTGGTCACTCTTTAAATTTCTTGTATTGCATAAAAATCCCACATCTGTATATCCCAGTCACTGTGTTTCCTAAATGTTTCGACATGCACCAGCCATTTAGACTTCTGTTATCAGATAGGCAGTGCACTTTGCTGTCAGTACATAGTTACCATACAGTTGAACTAATGAGAACTTACTTCCGCACAACAGTTCTGAGAGGACTTTTTTTGTGGGGAATCTAATTTGTACAGATATTTTGTTGACTTAACCTTTGGTGTTGGAGTTCGAGCAACATGGCACACCACCACTTTCTCAATGCTGGCATGTCGGTGGAAACGAGGGGGGGGTGGAGTGGATTGCCATTGACAAGCGCAACAAAAGGTACATTTTTCAGTGTTATTGCGATCTGTAGACATTTTAATTTCAAGGTGACAGTTATTTCAGCTAACCTGGGAGAAGTCAAACGGGGCATCCAGTGCCATGTACAGTGCGTACTGTAAAAACCAAAATGTATGATACTGAACAATTGTGCTACATCTACATTTAAAGAGGAAGAAATTATACACACACAAAGAAACATCAACACCTTGTGGACAGCAGGAGTTGATATGCAGCAATGTTTGAAATAATGTGAAGGCTGGTAAAAAAAAATGTTTGCTCCACCTATGAGTCCACTGACCCAGTGATATACGCTGTGCAATGTCCCTGAAAGGGACATAGTTATTATGATGCATTATACAACGGCTGGGTCTAATCCTGAATGCTGATTGGTTAAAACCGCATTCCAGCTGTGTCTATTCCACAAGTTACCACCGGATAAATCTATGATGTTAAAATGCCTATTTACTCTGTTCCATCTGACTGACCAATCCACTGCCTTATCAGCACAGCCAGGCAATTTATAAACTTGATCTCCACTATAAAAGCATCTTGACATTTATCTCACATTTTTTCTTTTAGACTAACAGTTGGTTTTCAACACCAGATATTTGTATGAACCTTGCTGTCTGTCTTTTCAACATTTGCAACATTGTTTCAATATTCAAACTCAATCTCCACTTGTCGCATAGTAATGAACTAGTCAGGATCAGACAGACAGGCAGCTTTTCTCAGTCAATCAAAATCATGAATCAGCATAATTTTTATGGAGATATATATATATATATATATATATACACACAAAGAAATATCAATATAAAACAGATCAAATGAAACAGTGCAGCTATTTTGCAGTCTTTCCATCTCAGTTTGAAGTGATTGTGTTAGCCGTGTTGTTAGCTAGCTCCTCTGAACAACAGCGACCTGACGAGAGAGCACATTTTTCTATGCCAGATGAAATCGCACATCATTAGCTTATTTTTATGGGTGTATCCAAATAAATGTCACTAGAAAACAGCATATGTAAATGCAGCTACTTTGTTGTTAATCAGTCTGCACTGTTTGACGTGACTAAGTTAGCTGTAGTTGGCTAGCTAGCAAGCAAGTGATAAGAACGTTGCCAGTCAGTATGGCAATAGAACATTTAGAACGAACAACTGGGTCGCGTCTATAGATACAAAACAAACAGACTGAACGACTGGCAACCGAACAGATGGAACGAACAACCAGCCAGCTTGGGTACCAACCCTAGATTTGTATCTGGAGTATATCTTGTGGAAGGATAAAATAGTATGAATAAATTAATCAAAATAACATTTTTACTGAAAAACTGTCAATCATTATTTGAATATGTTGCTAACCCGTTGTATAAAAGTGATAATGCCCTCGAAGCCGGTGTTTTGGAGGATATATTGGCACGTTTTGCCAGCCCTCGACTTTGTCTCGGCCCTAACAACACCCGTTCCAATATATCCTCCAAACACTGGCTTCGAGTGCATTGTCACTTAAGGAGAATACAACATTAACACACAAACACAATGAAAGGTTCTAGAACATGACTGGAATTGTGTGAAATTAACACTATATACCAACGGTCTGCAGAACAGGACTTTGTGTTCTAACAAAGCACATCATCTTTATCTAGCCAACTGCGCAACACAAATATAACTCAACTAAAGCTGCACACAGCAACATATGATATGTCACCGAATCCAAGCAATCTGTTCTCCAAGCATACAGAGTCAAGAAAGTAGATGACCCTCTGCAGTGGCTTCAAGGCCTACAGTACAATTATAATGTTTTATACAATTCAGAAAGCTCATCAGTTAGTTGGGTATAATGACATACAATGAAAATAAATAATGTTTTAATAAAATGATTTTAATAAAAAATAAATATACTGTAACTACATACTGCAATGATATTCAAACCACTTACACATAGCTTGATGACAGATTCGTTCACATGATCATCAGACTGAAATTAAATACAGAATGTCCATCGTTCATTTGAAACCACATTACTCATTTGATATCTAGTCGGTTACCATTTAGTACTTCTGGAAGTGTATTGGACGTCAACTGGCAGATGTGAGTCAAATTGTATTTAAATGCCGGCCATATTTTATGCTTTTACTTACAGGCAAAGTGGTGAAAGGGTCTGCTCCAATGGAAGGCACCCAGGTGTCACATACAGATCTGCCACAAAGATATCCTTGCCCTGCACAGTACAGTAAAAACAAAATGATTATATAAGGCACTGCCTCTAAAACATTTTACTGTGTTTGTGTGGATCAGTATTTTATGTCATAGATCAAGGCAGAGATGGGACCAAGTCACAATTTAGCAAGTCTCAAGTCTTAACCTTTGAGTCTCGAGTCAAGTCCCAAGTAATAATGGGCAAGTATCAAGTCCCAAGTTCCAGAGCTGAGGTCAAGTCACAAGTCCCTATTTTAGGTTTTGAGTCCTCAAGTCAGTGGTTAACACTGACCGCTTTGGTGGTTCTAATCTGACCATTTTCAATATTGTCATTTCAATAACTTAATTTCAATAAAAACCTTGAAACCAACTGTCCCTGAATTTTCCTAAATATGTGTGTTTTATACTATCAGTACTATTAGATAGATGTCAAACTTTCTGGGCATTTCATCCTCAGTGCCATGGCGGTCAAAATGACCCTATGCATATTTAACAGTAGAATACCTGGGCGGCAATGAGTACCAATAGCCGCCAGTCTAATAAATCCATTTAATATACACAACCTAATTGAAATATTAATTGATATACACTGCTCAAAAAAATAAAGGGAACACTTAAACAACACAATGTAACTCCAAGTCAATCACACTTCTGTGAAATCAAACTGTCCACTTAGGAAGCAACACTGATTGACAATAAATTTCACATGCTGTTGTGCAAATGGAATAGACAAAAGGTGGAAATTATAGGCAATTAGCAAGACACCCCCAATAAAGGAGTGATTCTGCAGGTGGTGACCACAGACCACTTCTCAGTTCCTATGCTTCCTGGCTGATGTTTTGGTCACTTTTGAATGCTGGCGGTGCTCTCACTCTAGTGGTAGCATGAGACGGAGTCTACAACCCACACAAGTGGCTCAGGTAGTGCAGCTCATCCAGGATGGCACATCAATGCGAGCTGTGGCAAGAAGGTTTGCTGTGTCTGTCAGCGTAGTGTTCAGAGCATGGAGGCGCTACCAGGAGACAGGCCAGTACATCAGGAGACGTGGAGGAGGCCGTAGGAGGGCAACAACCCAGCAGCAGGACCGCTACCTCCACCTTTGTGCAAGGAGGAGCACTACCAGAGCCCTGCAAAATGACCTCCAGCAGGCCACAAATGTGCATGTGTCAGCATATGGTCTCACGAGGGCTCTGAGGATCTCATCTCGGTACCTAATGGCAGTCAGGCTACCTCTGGCGAGCACATGGAGGCCTGTGCGGCCCCACAAAGAAATGCCACCCCACACCATGACTGACCCACCGCCAAACCGGTCATGCTGGAGGATGGTGCAGGCAGCAGAACGTTCTCCACGGCGTCTCCAGACTCTGTCATGTCTGTCACATGTGCTCATGTGCTCAGTGTGAACCTGCTCTCATCTGTGAAGAGCACAGGGCGCCAAAGGCGAATTTGCCAATATTGGTGTTCTCTGGCAAATGCCAAACGTCCTGCACGGTGTTGGGCTGTAAGCACAACCCCCACCTGTGGACGTCGGGCCCTCATACCAACCTCATGGAGTCTGTTTCTGACCGTTTGAGCAGACACATGCACATTTGTGGCCTGCTGGAGGTCATTTTGCAGGGCTCTGGTAGTGCTCCTCCTTGCACAAAGGCGGAGGTAGCGGTCCTGCTGCTGGGTTGTTGCCCTCCTACGGCCTCCTCCACGTCTCCTGATGTACTGGCCTGTCTCCTGGTAGCGCCTCCATGCTCTGAACACTACGCTGACAGACACAGCAAACCTTCTTGCCACAGCTCGCATTGATGTGCCATCCTGGATGAGCTGCACTACCTGAGCCACTTGTGTGGGTTGTAGACTCCGTCTCATGCTACCACTAGAGTGAGAGCACCGCCAGCATTCAAAAGTGACCAAAACATCAGCCAGGAAGCATAGGAACTGAGAAGTGGTCTGTGGTCACCACCTGCAGAATCACTCCTTTATTGGGGGTGTCTTATTAATTGCCTATAATTTCCACCTTTTGTCTATTCCATTTGCACAACAGCATGTGAAATTTATTGTCAATCAGTGTTGCTTCCTAAGTGGACAGTTTGATTTCACAGAAGTGTGATTGACTTGGAGTTACATTGTTGTTTAAGTGTTCCCTTTATTTTTTTGAGCAGTGTATTTTTGAAAGGTCAGTAAAAACATGATACAAGACAATTTATTTCATAAGAACAGAATAGCATGTTCTTGAGTTTTATCTGCTTCGTAGTCGAGGCTATATGGCTGTGCCATGCCAATGAAATCAGCTTGTTCATTTAGCAGACATCACAGGCTTATATTCTGCTGCCCTACCACAGTCAACACATATTTTACAGTATGAATATAGCAGAAGAAAATATACTGAACCAAAATATAAACGGAACATAAAACAATTTCAAAGATTTTACTGAGTTACAGGTCATATAAGGAAATCAGTCAATTGAAATAAATAAATTCGACCCTAATCTATGGATTTCACATGACTGGGCAGGGGCGCTACTGTGGGTGGGCCTTGGAGGGCATAGGCCCACCCACTGGGAGCCAGGGCCAGCCAATCAGAATGAGTTTTTCCCCACAAAAGGGCTTTATTACAGACAGAAATACTCCTCAGTTTCATCAGCTGTTCGGATGGCTGGTCTCAAACGATCCCATATGTGAAGAGGCTGGATGTGGAACATTTCTGGGATCTTTTATTTCAGCTCATGAAACATGGGACCAACACTTTACATGTTGCGCTTCTGTTTTGTTCAGTATAGAAAGGATATTTTTCCCAAATAGCATTGGTGATTGTCGCAAGTACTCACATGAGGAACGTGTGCGTGGAGCTTCGGTTATTCTAGGAACCAGTTATATTTTCCACAAAAAGACCATCTGTTCAATTTGTAGAGTTGTTTGGGGAAAATAGGTTCATTTAGAAACCTTGCAATCTACTCTTTCCAGTAGGGTATAGAAATCAAAACGTCTGGCCTGCATGGACTGCTATAGAATGCTATTGAAGAAGTGCTATTTAGTAAGCTCCGTTCTCTTTGTCAGTGCACGCTGCGCTGGTCATCAGTCTATTCATTCTCAATTTGATAATATTGTTACCCGTCAGACTATTGTCAATTTAATCTTGTTTTTAGGCCACATATATTATTATATGTGTGAAATTTGTTTCAGTATAGTTTAGGTGTAGTTTGAATTGACCAGCTGGGCAGGCAACTTATTTGAGTATTTATACTCTATTCGCTTCTGGATCAATCAATACATTTTCTTAACAATTACAATTTACATTTGGTGTCCTGAGGTTTCTTATGACCTAATTTATTTTATTAAATGCTTTGATTTAGCAATTACACAATTTGAAATATCAGCAGTCAGAATGACTGTCATGGCCAGTCTAGTAGTTATGGAATTCCAGCGCTCCAAGTGTTGTGTTTTATACCAATTTCAATGCAATTTTTTAAATTTAGGTTATATTTTCTGTTACAGTACATAGGCCTACGTAATAAACTTCACAGATAATGAAATGAATGTTGTTTGAATCATCATTACTAATAGAAAGGCCACCCAAATGATTTATAGCTAGTGTTGATAGTACAGCTACAGTTTGACTGACATTGTGAGATCTCTAATTAGAATCAAGTGTTTTCCCCCCGCCCACTACATTGTCTGTGGTTGGCTGAGAATAAACATTCATGGAAACCCATGCTGAGAGTGCATATTTGCAAGCGACACGCTGTGAAAATATAAGACAAGTGCACCATTTTTTTCCCCCCTTGCCTTTCCGCATCTGCCGGCTCAGCAGCGGTGTTACAGCTCAAGTCCAAGTTAAGTCCTGAGTCATAGATGCTCTAGTCCAAGTCGTCTGTCAAGTGTTAAAAAAAATTGTCTCAAATCTCAACATTTGCGGCGTGAGTTTTACTCGAGTTTAAGTCACGTGACTCGAGTCCAGATCTCTGAAACAGGGTATACCCATTTATATGTGAAACAAACTGACACAGAATTCATCAAGACAGCCTGACTCACTAATATACTGTGCAACATAAACATACCTTACCTGGTTATCTGCTAAACTAAACTATTTGGAAACATGCGTTCCCCACCCCCAAAAAATAAACACTTTAAAAATATATATATATATATATATAGTTCTTTTTTTTATGGAGGACCACTAGTAGTTATAGAATTCCATATAGTTTGTTGATACAAAAATAAATAAAAAATCTTCTCGGTGATTCCATCAAACTGTCCAGCCCAATCGTTTCAAAATCTGACTAACACAGCCAAACACCTCCAACTTCCACAATGACTGGACAGCAGCAGATCGAAAGACAAGAGCAATCTAAGAAAAAGACCATTCAGGGTTACCTATAAACAAATTCCATGTGAAGTGACATTCAGCAATGTTCAACCTTAATACTGCAACATATGGCATAGACAAATAAACCTGAGTCTGTTTGTGGAATTGTTACGCAAACAAACTTGGATATACAGTTGAAGTCGGAAGTTTATATACACCTTAGCCAAATACATTTAAACTCAGTTTTTCACAATTCCTGACATTTAATCAGAGTAAGAATTCCCTGTCTTAGGTCAGTTAGGATCACCACTTTATTTTAAGAATGTGAAATGTCCGAATAATAGTAGAGAGAATTATTTCTTTCAGATTTTATTTCTTTCATCACATTCCTAGTGGGTCAGAAGTTTACTTACCCTCAATTAGTATTTGGTAGCTTTGCCTTTTAATTGTTTGACTTGGGTCAAAAGTTTCGGGTAGCCTTCAACAAGCTTCCCACAATAAGTTGGGTGAAGTTTGGCCCATTCCTCCTGACAGAGCTGGTGTAACTGAGTCAGGTTTGTAGGCCTCCTTGCTCGCACACGCTTTTTCAGTTCTGCCCACAAATTTTCTATGGGATTGAGGTCAGGGCTTTATGATTGCCACTCCAATACATTGACTTTGTTGTCCTTAAGCCATTTTGCCACAACTTTGGAAGTATGCTTGGGGTCATTGTCCATTTGGAAGACCCATTTGCGACCAAGCTTTAACTTCCTGACTGATGTCTTGAGATGTTGCTTCAATATATCCACATAATTTTCCTCCCTCATGATGCCATCTATTTTTGAAGTGCACCAGTCCCTCCTGCAGCAAAGCACCCCCACAACATAATGCTGCCATCCCCCGTGCTTCGCGGTTGGGATGGTGTTCTTCGGTTTGCAAGCCTCCCCCTTTTTCCTCCAAACATAACGATGGTCATTATGGCCAAACAGTTCTATTTTTATTTCATCAGACCAAAGGACATTTCTCCAAAAAGTACGATCTTTGTCCCCATGTGCAGTTGCAAACCGTAGTCTGGCTTTTTTATGGCGGTTTTGGAGTAGTGGCTTCTTCCTTGCTGGGCGGACTTTCAGGTTATGTCGATATAGGACTAGTTTTACTGTGGATATAGATACTTTTGTACCTGTTTCCTCCAGCATCTTCACAAGGTCCTTTGCTGCTGTTCTGGGATTTATTTGCACTTTTCGCACCAAAGTACGTTCATCTCTAGGAGACAGAACGTGTCTCCTTCCTGAGCGGTATGACGGATGCCTGGTCCCATGGTGTTTATACTTGCATACTATTGTTTGTACAGATGAACGTGGTACCTTTAGGCGTTTGAAAATTGCTCCCAAGGATCAACCAGACTTGTGGAGGTCTACAATTTATTTTCTGAGGTCTTGGCTGATTTCTTTTGATTTTCCCATGATGTCAAGCAAAGATGCAATGAGTTTGAAGGTAGAACTGGAAATACATCCGCAGGTACACCTCCATTAGGCTAATTGACATCATTTGAGTCAATCCAAAGCTTCTAAAGCCATGAAATAATTTTGGGGAATTTTCCAAGCTGTTTAAAGGCACAGTCAACTTAGTGTATATAAACTTTTGACCCACTGGAATTGTGATTAGGTGAAATAATCTGTCTGTTTTCCAACAATTGTTTACATACTTGTGTCATGCATAAAGTAGATGTCCTACCTAACTTGCCAAAACTATAGTTTGTTAACAAGAAATGTGTGGAGTGGTTGAAAAACGAGTTTAATTGACTCCAACCTAAGTGTATGTAAACTTCCGACTTCAACTGCACGTATCGTGTCTGAGCCGTTGAATTGCGACTCCCCTTTGTCCTTGTACTGATGTTTCGCTTGTTTGATTGCCTTGCGGAGGGAATAAGTACACTGTTACACATATTCCCGGTCATCTTTCCATGGCTAAATGCGGTGGTTCGCACTTTCAGATTTACACAAATGCTGCCATCTTTCCAAGGTTTCTGGTTAGGGTAGGTTTTAATAGTCACAGTGGGAACAACATATCCTATGCGCTTCCTTATAAATCTCCCTGAATCAGCATATACATCTATATTATTCTCTGAGGCTACCCGAAACATGTTCCAGTCCGCGTGATCAAAACAATCTTGACGCGTGGATTCCGATTGGTCAGACCAGCATTGAATGGTGCTACATCCTGTTTGAGTTTGTCTATAGGATGGGAGAAGCAAAATGGAGATGTGGTCGGATTTTCCCGATCGGAGGCTGGGGGAGGGCCTTGTATGCATCGCGGAAGTTAGAGTAGCAGTGATCCAGTGTTTTGCCAGCCCAGATACTGCAATCGATATGCTGACAGAATTTAGGTAGCCTTGTTCTCAAATTTGCTTTGTTAAAATCGTCAGCTACAATAAATGCAGCCTCCAGATATATGGTTTCCAGTTTGCATATAGTCCAGTGGAGTTTCTTGAGGGCCATCGTGGTCTCGGCTTGGGGGGATATACACCGCAGTGACAATAACCAACTAGAATTCTCTTGGGAGATAATACTGAGCGCATTTGATTTGAGGAATTCTAGGTCCTGTCAACAGAAGGACTTGAGTTGTTGTATGTTGTTACAATTACACCATGAGTCATTAATCATGAAATATACACCCCGCCCTTCTTCCCTGAGAGATGTTTATTCCTGTCAGCGCGACGCACAAAGAATCCCGGTGGCTGTACCGACTCCGACAGCATGTCCCCAGAGAGCATGTCCCCCATGTTTCTGTGAAACAGAGTATGTTACAATCCCGGATGTCTCTGGAAAGCAACCCTAGCCCTAATTTTGTCTACCTTGTTATCTAGAGACTGAACATTAGCGAGTAAAATACTCGGAGTGGTGGGTGATGTGTGCACCTCTGAAGTCTGACCAGAAGGCCACTCGTCTACCTCTCCTGTGACGGAATTGTTTTGGGTCAGCCTCTGGAATCAGTTCGAATGCCTTGGGTGGTTCAAACATAGGATCCGCTTCGGGAAAGTTCTATTCCTGGTTGTAGTGCTGGTAAGTTGACGTCGCTCTGATATCCAATAGTTCTTCCCGGCTGTATGTAATAACACTTAAGATTTTCTGGGCTAACAATGTAAGAAATAATAAATTTAAAAAACTAAATACTACATAGTTTCCAAAGGATTAGAAGCGAGGCAACCCTCTGTCGACGCCATCTTGCAATATTTTTCAGGTGAAGGATTAAGTAGCTAGCGTCATACAAAGTGTGTGTGCTTTTACAATCAATTCATGCAATTATTCACTATAAGCAGGTATTGCTGAAAAATAGAGTTGAACAACTATGGTTTAATACACTAACCGTCAACGACCAAAAGGACATTTTAATTACCTGATGCACCCCAGACCTGCTGAAAAACCTTGTCTTATGTAGCTTTAGTCTTCAACTTCTCTCAGCCTGATGACAAGGTCTATGTTTGAGCCCTTATGGTCTATCCCACACTATTTGCACAATGACCTTAATTCTTCCACCGATTTTGTCAGAGTATTGAAAAGTAAGTGTTGTTGATTTGATTCGTATAACTTAAAAAGGACATTTTTGGGATACAGGCCCAAAAATGTATATCACTTCAAGTAAAAAGCAAAAACATGCAAAACACTAATTTGATCAAATTCATCAAAAGGGTGTGGAGAATGTCTGAAAATTGACTTTGTGAGAATTATGATTCAAATGGGGGAACCAACGTTACTCCTCACTATCCCTAAACGAGGCCAGTAACAATCATTTTAACTGCTATGCATTGACCTTGCCTTAATTTATATTACGGGGAGTAACTTTGCATTGCTATGCTACATCTGTACCTTTGACTAAGCTAGTTAGCATTGCTAGCTAATGTTAGCTAGATCAGCTAAAAAGAACAATTTCTTGTAGCACTCAGTACAATTTGGAAACTAACAGTAGTAGAAAGGTTTTCACACGTTTCAAACATACTTATGGTTGGTTGTGTATACAATACAGTTACAGGGGTTTGTCAACTGTACGGGTTTATATTCAGGAGCGATAGCACCACATGTACATACACTATATATATAAAAGTATGTGGACATCCCTTCAAATTAGTGGATCCGTCTATTTCATCCACACCCATTGCTGACAGGTGTATAAAATCGAGCACACAGCCATGCAATCTTCATAGACAAACATTGGCAGTAGAATGGCCTGTACTGAAGAGCTCAGTGACTTTCAATGTGGCACCATCATAGGATGCCAGCTTTCCAACAAGTCAGTTCGTCAAATTTCTGCCCTGCTATGAGCTGCTCCGGTCAACTGTAAGTGCTGTTATCGTGAGGTGGAAACGTCTAGGAGCAACAACGGCTCAGACGCGAAGTGGTAGGCCACACAAGTTCACAGAACAGGAACACCGAGTGCTGAAGCGTGTAGTGCATAAAAATCACATGTCCTCCGTTGCAACACACTCACTACAGAGTTCCAAACTGCCTCTGGAAGCAACGTCAGCACAAGAACTGTTCGTATGGAGCTTCATGACATGGTGTTCCGTGGCCGAGCAGCAGTAAACAAGCCTAAGAAATACCATGCGCAATGCCAAGCGTCAGCTGGAGTGGTGTAAAGCTTGCCGCCATTGGACTCTGGAGCAGAGGAAATGCGTTCTCTGGAGTGATGAATCACGCTTCACCATCTGGCAGTCCAACGGACAAATCTGTGTTTGGCGGATGCCAGGAGGACGCTACCTGCCCCAATGCATAGTGCCAACTGTAAAGTTTGTTGGAGAAGGAATAATGGTCTGGGATAGTTTTTCATGGTTCGGACGAGGCCCCTTAGTTCCAGTAAGGGGAAATGTTAACTCTACAGCATAAAATTACATTCTAGATGATTCTGTACTTCCAACTTTGTGGCAACAGTTTGGGAAAGGCCCTTTCCTGTTTCAGCATAACAATGGCCCCATGCAAAAAGCGAGGTCCATACAGAAATGGTTTGTCGAGATTGGTGTGGATGAACTTGACTGGCCTGCACAGAGCCCTGACCTCATCCCCATTGAACACCTTTGGGATGAATTGGAACGGTGACTGCGAGCAAGGCCTAATCGCCCAACACCAGTGGCCGACCTCACTAATGTTGTTGTGGCTGCATAGAAGCAAGTCCCTGCAGCAATAATCCAACATCTAGTGGAAAGCCTTCCCAGAGGAGTGGAGGCTATTATAGCAGCAAAGGGGGGACCAACTCATTATTAATGCCCATGATTTTGGAATTAGATTTTCAACTAGCAGATGTGTCCACATACTTTTGATCATGTAGTGTACCTTTTTTCTTTGGAGTTCAAAAACTGGCTGCTACTGCAACCCCGTAGAATGAGGAAGTAAGCAGCTACTGCGACACGTAGAATGAGGATGTAGCCAAGCCAATAGAAAGCGAAGCATCCAGGAGACAACTAAAAGAGGGGGCAGGTTTTGGGCGTGTTTTCCCTGGGCGGTTCTTGCCTGGTCATGGAAGAACCGCCCAGGACACGGGTCGCAGTCTTACCAAACTCTGACGCGGATTGTGGTGTGTTTGCCCGCCGTAGGTAACATGTGACTAAGATTACACTGCTGTGCTGGGTCACAACATGTTTCTGGACCTCAGAGAGAGGGAGAGAGAGAAGAGCAAGGGAAATGAAGAAAAGAAAGACAGTGTCACCGTGTGTTGGTGTAACTTCTGTGGCTCAGAGTGCGATCACTGAATCGCTCACGTGCATGTTCCATTTCTCTGAATAACATTCCATTCCAGCCTGGGGCGCAGGCAGGTAAGTAAGCAGGCTTCAATGCTTAGGTAACAGAATACAACGGTCACAAATAGGGCTGTTACGGTGACATCAATACACTGTGATGAAAGAAATAAAAGCTGAAATAAATCATTCTCTCTACTATTATTCTGACATTTCACATTCTTAAAATAAAGTGATGATCCTAACTGACCTAAGACAGGGAGTTTTTACTAGGATTAAATGTCAGGAATTGTGAAAAACTGAGTTTAAATGCATTTGGCTAAGGTGTATGTAAACTTCTGACTTCAACTGTATATTTACACAGGGGGAATTCATATCCATGTTTGGATTCTTTACATTGATAGGACCATGTGAATATACTGTTTAGTCAACTCCACTGTGTTAGTGTTTGTAGTGAGCAGTGCTTAGTCTGTGTGTACTGTACAATATAGGCTTGAATTCCATAGATAGCTGCTCTGTTGCAATACACTACACACACCCTTTCTGCCTGCTGTCTTTCATTAGTATGTAGGCCCTTTTTTGTTGTAGGTGTACTGTATAGATGGTATAGCTGTCATCTCAACAGCGACCCCAACCTCCCCCGCCACACACCAACACACACACCCCAGCATAGTTCCGTGGCCTCTGACCTTTTTCAGGCCAATGCTCTCTTGACCTTTTATTGTTGTCAGAGTGAGAGGAGATGCAGGAGTGATGAAAGAGAGATGGAGAAGAAACGGATAAGCAGTAAAGCTGCATAGTTGCAATACACACACACACCCTTTTGTGTTGTAGGTGTACTGTATAGATGGTTTAAATATAACCATGTTTGATTAGTATTTAAGCTCCTTGTGATGGGCTGTATAGCGGTGGAGTATTAACATGGTTTAATAGACCTTCCTGGGGTGTCGGCATTCTTTCATCCTCAAACTCAGTCAGCGACAGTCTGACACTATTGTAACACTATTGTGTTTAAATAGTGCCCCCCCACAGAGTCAACTAATGAATTGCAACAGCAACACCAGCCACAGCTGCTGTAATGAAAAGGACTAGAGAGATTTACAGCCAATAGCTCTTATCCCCTCTGAGGGAAACGTCACAATGCCACTCTGTCACTCTTCTATTCAGCTACTTTTGTTAGAATTTTGAACAAAGAAGAGTTGGCCGTGTTGCCTCTGTTCTGTATCTCAAAGGTTAAGAGTATTTAGTGTTTTAACAGATCTGTCTCCACCAACAGTACATAAAATAAGTGCTGTAGTCTTGACTCTTGTTCAATTCAAACTAGAGGTTGACCGATTTTATGATTTTTCAACGCTGATACTGATTATTGGAGGACCAAAAAAAGTAGATACCGATTAATCGGCCAATCATTAAAAAATATATATATATATATATATATTTGTAATAAGGACAATTACAGCAATACTGAATGAACAATGAACACTTTTTATTTTAACTTAATATAATACATAAAGAAAATCTATTTAATCTCAAATAAATAATGAAACGTATTCAATTTGGTTTAAATAATGCAAAAACACAGTGTTGGAGAAGAAAGTAAAAGTGCGACATGTGCCATGTAAAAAAGCTAACGTTTAAGTTCCTTGCTCAGAATAAGAGAACATATGAAAGCTTGTGGTTCCTTTTAACGTAAGTCTTCAATATTCCCAGTTAAGAAGTTTTAGGTTGTAGTTATTATAGGAATTATAGGACTATTTCTCTCTATACCATTTGTATTTCATATACCTTTGACTATTGGATGTTCTTATAGGCACTTTAGTATTGCCAGCCTAATCTCAGGAGTTAATAGGCTTGAAGTCATAAACAGCGCTGTGCTTCAAGCATTGCTAAGAGCTGCTGGCAAACGCAGGAAAGTGCTGTTTGAATGAATGCTTACGAGCCTGCTGCTGCCTACCACCGCTCAGTCAGACTGCTCTATCAAATATCAAATCATACACTTAGTTATAATAAACACACAGAAATACGAGCCTTTGTTCATTAATATGGTCAAATCCAGAAACTATCATTTCGAAAACAAAACGTTTATTCTTTCAGTGAAATACGGAACCGTTACGTATTTCATCGAACGGGTGGCAACCCTAAGTCTAAATATTGCTGTTACATTGCACGAATGAATTACGGTCTTTGTTAGGAAGAAATTGTCTTCACACAGTTCGCAACGAGCCAGGCTGCCCAAACTGCTGCATATACCCTGACTCTGCTTGCACTGAATGCAAGAGAAGTGACACAATTTCCCTAGTTAATATTGCCTGCTAACATTAATTTATTTTAACTACATATGCAGGGTTAAAAAATATACTTGTGTATTGATTTTAAGAAAGGCATTGCTGTTTATGGTTAGGTACATTTGTGCAACGATTGTGGGGTTTTTTTCGCGAATGCGCTTTTGTTAAATCATCACCCGTTTGGCGAAGTTAAAGTAGGCTGTGATTCAATGATACATTTAACAGGCACCGCATTGATTATATGCAATGCAGAACAAGCTAGTTAATCTAGTAATATCATAAACCATGTGTAGTTAACTACTGATTATGTGAAGATTAAAAAAAAAAATTTTTTTAAATTACAAGATAAGTTTAATGCTAGCTAGCAACTCACCTTGGCTCCTTGCAGCCACAAGGTCATTTAGATGCTGCACTCGCGTAACAGGTGGTCAGCCTGCCACGCAGTCTCCTCGTGGATTGCAATGTAATCGGCATCCAAAAAGGCCGATTACCGATTGTTATGAGAACTTGAAATCGGCCCTAATTAATCGGCCAACCTCTAATTCAAACAGTCTGTTTCTGTTGCTAAAACTAGTAACTGTTACATATTATTATTGAGGAGAAGTGCCCATGCTTTTCTGGAGCAAGTGGCTTTGTCTTCTGATTTTTTTTGCACAGAGAACTGTAGGAAGAGGACTTGAAGTGTGTGTTTGTGTGCGTGCGTCTGTCTGTCTGTCTCTTATTGCTGGGGGGGAGGACGGCCCCCATCCAAACAAGAAAGGACGGCCCCCATCCAATCTGCACCACCACATCCCATGACAATCCACCATCACACAAACCCTGGTCCAAAGCTGTCATCTCAACAGTGATCCCACCCTCCCTCGCCACACACCAACACACACACCCCAGGATAGTTCTGTGGCCTCTGACCTTTCCAGGCCAATGCTCTCTTGACCTTTATTGTTGTCCGAGTGAGAGGAGATGCAGGAGTGATGGAAGAGAGATGGAGGAAACGGATAAGCAGCAAAGCTGCATAGTTACAATACACACACCCTTTCTTATATATTTAAGCCTTTTTGTGTTGTAGGTGTACTGTATAGATGGTTTAAACATAACCATGTTTGATTAGTATTTAAGCTCTTTGTGATGGGCAGTATAGCGGTGGAGCATTAACATGGTTTAATAGGCCTTCCTGGGGTGTCGGCATTCTTTTATCCTCAGGACCAGAGAGATTTACAGCCAATAGCTTTTATCCCCTCTAAGGAGGGAAACTTCACAATGTCACTCTTCTCTACAGCTACTTTTGTTAGAATTTTCAACAAAGAAGAGTTGGCCGTGTTGGTCCAAAGCTGTCATCTCAACAGCGACCCCACCCTCCCCCGCCACACACCAACAACACACACACCCCAGCAGTGTAGCCTAGTGGTTAGAGCATTGGACTAGTAACCAAAAGGTTGCAAGTTTGAGTCCCCGAGCTGACAAGGTACAAATTTGTCATTCTGCCCCTGAACAAGGCAGTTAACCCACTGTTCGTTCCTATGCCGTCATTGAAAATAAGAATTTGTTCTTAACTGACTTGCCTAGTTAAATAAAGGTAAAATAAATAGTTCTGTGGCCTCTGCCCTTTCCAGGCCAGTGCTCTATTGACCTTTTATTGTTGTCCGAGTGAAAGGAGATAGAGATGCAGGAGTGATGGAAGAGAGATGGAGGAAACGGATAAGCAGCAGAGCTGCATAGTTACAAAACCTTCAGAGACCCTGTCTGTCATGATCAATACTATTATCTAGATCAATACTATTATCTAGAGTTAGGGGGCTTTCATACCAAATTGGTTTGGAGCGTTTTTTCCCCGAACTCTAGCATGTGTCCCCCCTTAGTGTTCACACCAGTCCAAATTAACTGAACTATCTGCACTCGGGAGCGCAATAAACAACGCACTGTGGTTCGCTCAAAAAGAGTGACCTCGGTCCAATTACATTCGTGCCATGGTGCGGTTCGCTGTAGGTGAGAACGCAGTCCGGACCAAACACAGGAAAAGAACCAGAAAAGCGGGGCATTATTATTGGTTGTTTGACTGTGAGTATTTGATGAAATGCACACAGTACCATCATTTCATATCTATGAAGCGTTATGTGAGTTGCAAGCAGCGCATTTAAGATCACATCCGATGCAGATTAGGGGAGACTGGGCTGGGGCTATACCCGTGATTATAGCGTAGTCATGACGCAGTTAGAGCGCAGTTCCTCCCGCACGTTGTTGGAAGACCCAAGCGAAAGTAATATGAAGTTTGTGACACAAAATATATGGATTTTAATGTGAGCATCAACAAAACAAAAAAACTAATTACTTTCATGAACACGGTTTTGTTTAGGCATTTTAGTTTGTTTGACATTTTGCAATGTAAAACCAACCGGACCAAAAAAACACAATGTCACAAATAATCGAACTCTGATTCAAACTATAGCTCGAAACAGGGGTCTCCAACTGGTAGATCACGAGCACCAGTAAGTAGCTACCTACGAGTAGCTCGCCAAGCAATTCTGAAAGTACATGCATTTTTTTCATCGCAAACTGTCATAAATATACAGCTCCTGGCTACTATCAAATCAAAGCCACATTTGACATTATCCCAGTCGTTTTTAGCCACTAATGGCTTAACGTAACACAATAACTCACAATTAATTTCCAGCAATATTTCCCCTGTCTGTCTGGTGCGTGCGTTTATCACTCCGTATGTAGCCAGTTAGCGCTGCTAATGATAACCGTCTTGTGCGTAGAGAAAGATTTTCTCCTAAAACATTCTCAATGAAATGTTAACTGTAAAGTAGGCATACCTGACATAACAATATTATGATTACGTGTATCAATTTGGTGGCCATTGTTTAACAAACTGTGCCATGACATGTGCTGCAGCAGTAGGCCAAACAGCAGAAACATCGCTAGACCAACACATTCCTCACTTTTCCAGTTGGGCAATTTAAAGGGGAACAACACAAAAATCCCAAACGGTTCGTTTTTTTTATCCCCAGACCTGAAAAATGGTCTTCTGGTGTGATTTAAGAATTGACATGGACTCAGAACATACAGTTTTGTTGTGTCTCTATGAATAATTGTAATATTGAGAGTAAAACATTTAGAAAAAATCCCAGACCAGGAAAAATAAAACTGAGAAAACAGAATTTGGGGAAAATACCAACTATCATTTTGAGGGGCCAGTCATTCCAAATACGGGTTGCTAACCATTATTTTCACAGGTATATTGACAGAAGAGAAGAATGTGCCTGTTTGAACGCTTTTAAAAAATGAGTAGCTCGCAACCTTTCATTCTTTTTAAGTAGCTCTCGTGCTAGAAAATGTTGGAAACCCCTGGCTCAGACCTGTGTGTGAAAATGCACTTTGTTTGGCTGTTATGTCCCTTTCACATCCCTAGTATGAAATTATTCAAGGTCAGATCAAATACAGATAAGATCATAGGTCCCGTGTGGCTCAGTTGGTAGAGCATGGCGCTTGCAACGCCAGGGTTGTGGGTTCAATTCCCACAGGGGGACCAGGGTTCAATTCCCACGGGGGGACCAGGATAAATATGTATGAACTTTCCAATTTGTAAGTCGCTCTGGATAAGAGCGTCTGCTAAATGACTTAAATGTAAATGTTATTTATTTGGTTTCTGAATAGAAAAGTACCAGCAGAAGCCTCTCATGAATAGGCCCCTAGGCCTAGGTTGCTTAGCTCTCTGCCATTTGTTGTAGATTGTTGGCTAGACTAAGCATAACAATTTATCGTTCTTGCAAAGACCTGGCCATGCTTAGCTGTGGACAATTATCTTGTAAGACTGGGATACATACACACACACACATCTGGTGGGCAGGGATTGTGTTCCTCAAGTGGAATCTTACATCACTGTGGAACAGAGCTCAGGTTACCATGGTGATGTAGCCAGCACTGTCAACCATGGGTATACTGGGTAGGGTTAAAGTTAGCGTTGCACGTGTCTTTCTCCTCTTTCTCTGTTCCCCTTTTCTCTCTGTCTCTGTCTTTTTCTATTTCTGTCTCTCATGCTCTCCGTTTATCTTTTTACCTACCCTGTATCTCCACACATTCTAGTACACAGTGTATGTGCTTCTGATAAAGAAGTTGTCTGTTTAAGCAATAAGGCACTAGGGGGGTGTGGTATATGGCCAATATACCACGGCTAAGGGCTGTTCTTATGAACAACGCAGAGTGCCTGGATACAGCCCTTAGTCGTGTTATATTGGCCATATACCACAAACCCCCCGAGGTGCCTTATTGCTATTATGAACTGGTTACCAACGTAATTAGAGCAGTAAAAATAAATATTTTGTCATACCTGTGATATATGGTCTGATATACCACAGCTGTCAGCCAATCAGCATTCAGGGCTCGAACCACCCAGTTTATAATTGTTGTTATAGGACTGTGTTCATAGGACTATATCCCTCTGGGTGGACAATAAACAGATTGAACATGAGGTTATTCTAGGCGCTTCTGTAAAGTTCTGATTTCGTATTCTTGTAAATTTCACTTCTGTTTCTCTGCAACTAACCTGTACCCCCGAACATTGACTCGGTAATGGTACCCCCTGTATATAGCCTTGGTATTGTTATTTTATTGTGTTACTTTTTATTTTATTTTTTACTTTAGTTTATTTAGTAAATATTTTTTTAACTATTTCTTGAACTGCATTGATGGTTAAGGGCTTGTAAGTAAGCATTTCACGGTAACACCTGTTGTGTTCAGGGGATGTGACAAATACAATTTGGTTTGAACTGCAAGGAGTCATAACTGACTGAAAACACACACTCACACAACCACACTGAAATGTGTACCCTTCAGAATCCAGGGTTTGAAGAGAGGGTGATGGATTGTTGTCAACACTAAGACATCAGCTCCATGGATCTCTCTGTAACTCTCGGTTTCTCTCTGTGTCTCATGGTGGACGCGCTCTCTGACAAATGTGATGAGCCCTTTGAATTTGTTGACGTTCATGGTTTCTGTGGTTTCCATGCCCCGGGGGTAGTAAATGGTGTGCAAGTCAGTCAGCCGCACAGACACAAAGTCTCTGTCTCGCTCCGCTCGGCTCACATGCTAGTGTCTCCTCATGTTAAAACTGGGCTCATCAGAACGAATTGAGCCGGGAGAAACAGAGCTGTGGTAGTCCCTGTCACACATAACACTGTAGCCTATGGGACATACCATACACACACACCACTGTAGTCTATAATGGGACAGACTGCCACTGTAGGACACTGTTAGGGCAACAACTCATGTGTTTTATTATTACTTACATGTCACGAAAAGGTGTGTGTGATTGGCCTATGGCTTTGTAACAAGCTTGTGTGTGTGTGTGTATAGAGAGAGGGCTCAATTAATCAATGTCATTAATTACCTGACTGATGAACGGTTAATGAATGTTGGCTGTCATATTAACTACTCTCACCCTCTCCCCTTACCCCTCACCTGTCCACCCCCCACCTCTCTCCTCTGTCTCTCTCAACCTCTTTCTCCCCCTCCCCCTCTCTATCGCTTTCAGCCCTCCCACACAGATGCACCCCGCTGCCCAGCTCGACAGGAGCGATGGGATGTGTCAACTAGGTACTTTACTTGACAACATAAAACACTAACTGGGGGGAGAAAGGGGTGAGGGGCTTAGGAAAGGGAAAGAGGGGGGGGGGGGGGGGGGGGGGGCATGATGTCAACTAGGTACTTCACACAATGACCAATCCTAAACCTGAAGATGGATGAGAAGGCAAGGGGGGGAGAAGAGGGGCGCAGTCAACACTGCTGGCAGACACAAGAGAGAAGGGGGAGGTAGAAGAATGGAGGATGGGAGAAGAGGGTTGGTGCAGAGGAGGTAGAATAAGGGTGAGGAAAGGCTAAGGACAGAAGGAAGCTCAGGGCTAGTTTCCCGGAACTAGATTAAGGCTACTCCTGGACTAAAAAGCTTTCTCTGGAGACTGGAGAGGAGGCTTAGTCTATCATTTTTAAATCAGAGGGATGGGGTGAGGGTGTTGGGGGAAAGGTATTAGTCTGACAAGAAGGCCTTGTGTCTCATGGGGGTGAGACAGTGAAAGATGACATGAGGGGTGAGTGGAGTTGACATGATGCCAGAAAGAACACCACCTCCTGACTAACAAACTTACCTCCCTGCTTCTATCCCGCTCTCCTTCTCTCTCCCCACGCTTCCTTCTCCTCCTTCCCATCTCCGACCTTTTATCCCCTTCTCTCCCTCTACCTTCTTTCTCTCCTTCTTTGTCTATCCCTCGCTCTCCTCATTTTCCCTGTCTACTCTGCTTTACTTTTGACCCTATCTGCCCCTTCCCAATGCCCTGTCTTTATCCTTCCCAATGCCCTGTCTTTATCCTTCCCAATGCCCTGTCTTTATCCTTCCCAATGCCCTGTCTTTATCCTTCCCAATGCCCTGTCTTTATCCTTCCCAATGCCCTGTCTTTATCCTTCCCAATGCCCTGTCTTTATCCTTCCCAATGCCCTGTCTTTATCCTTCCCAATGCCCTGTCTTTATCCTTCCCAATGCCCTGTCTTTATCCTTCCCAATGCCCTGTCTTTATCCTTGCTCTCCTCCCTCATCCCCTACCTCCTTCTCTGTTTGTAATCGACAGCATGTACTGTATGAGTACATACATCTGGATTTGTGTCCCGAATTGCACCCCATTCACTTTTTAGTGCAGTACTTTTTACCAGGGCCTATAGAGCTCTGATCAAAAGTAGTGCACTATAGAGGGAATAGGGTGCCATTTTGAATTCTTTCTGGGTCTTCCAGGCCCATCCCAGTATCAGGTATTTCCACAGTCCTGGATCCCCTCTGACCTTTGATGATCCAGTCTAGGGTAAAGAGAAGGGGACTGTGCAGATACTGTTGCCTCAGGTCAAGTCTTGGGCTCTGGAACCAGGACCAGACCGCTGTCTCTCTGTAAACTCAGCTTTAGGCCCAACCCTGCTTCCCAGCCACAGCCTCAGTGACCCCCGTGGAGCTTTTGATCCAGTGGGCAAAGGGCCCAGTTTCTAAAATACTTTACATAGTACATTACCTTCTGTACTGCTCTAGTCTAGATGGCCTCATGGCCACACTCATGAAAGTAATAGTAAATGATCAATCTCTCTCTCTCGCCCCTCTTTCTCACTCTCTCTCACTCTCTCTTTCTCTCTCTCTCAGTAGATGACACAGTCCTGGACCATGTAAGGGAGCTGAAGGCGCAATCTGCAGTGTTTCTACCGGAGAGAGCGACGGGGAGAGTGAGGGAGGAGGAGGAGCGAGGAATGGGCATGGGGAAGAATATCACCTCTAAGTCGATGGAGGGAGAAGGGGCGAAGTATGAGGAGGAGAACAAACACAGAGCAGACTTCTACCCCATTCCGGTACAGTATACTTG
>NC_074668.1:37162684-37167684 GCF_029448725.1 Salvelinus fontinalis | reverse complement strand
AATGTAAAAAGCGCTCCAGACTGTAGAGAAAGGACCAGAGTGGAGGGGGGTGGGACCAGAGTGGAGGGGGGTGGGACCAGAGTGGAGGGGGGTGGGACCAGAGTGAAGGGGGGTGGGGCCAGAGTGAAGGGGGGTGGGGCCAGAGTGGTGTGTGTGTGTGTGCTTGGGCAGGGGTGTCTCTGAGTGATTTACCATCACAGAAACACCAGCTGTCCATCTGTGTCTACCCCACCCCCCCACATGAGTATGTGAGTGGAGCGGAGCTGAAGCGAAGCGGGGAGTGGAGCGTGCCCAAGCACGGAGCGAGATTCCCAAAGGCTGGAGCATCGGCCTCCTAGCCCGCTCCTATTTCGCTCTAGTAGCGCTCACTCGAGCTCAGGGCATTCCTGGCCCAGCATGCATTTGTAGTCTACTTGTCTGCTGCCATAGCCCCTTGCTTTAGCTACTGTCATGGAGTTCGCTAAATATTTTCATAAAGAAACTGATAAAACACACAGGTGCAAAATCAAGGGGACTAACAAAGATGAAGAGGACAAAGAGCAAGAGGTGATGTAGTGTCCACAACTAAAGAATCGTTGTGGAATCTGAAACGTATCCTGAATGTACTAACTGATGGTGTACTACGTGCACGTGCTAACAGAAAGGAACAAGGTGGGTAACGTTAGTGTTTCATGGTAGTAAAGTATTTATAAACTAAAAATCAGATCTCTTAGAAGTTTTGTTCATTTTTGTTATATTATCTATACAACAGGCCATCATTGATTTTGGCTCAATAGGCCTGGCATACAGTGCATTCGGAAAGTATTCAGACCCCTTGACTTTTTCCACATTTTGTTATGTTACAACCTTATTCTAAAGTGTATGAAATCATTTTATAATTTTCCCCTCATCAATCTACACACAATACCCCATAATGACAAGGTGAAAACAGTAAAAAAATAAAATAAAATTTATTCACTACTCAGAACCTTTGCTGTGAGACTCGAAGTTGAGATTCAGGTCATCCTGTTTCCATTGATCATCCTTGAGATGTTTATACAACTTGATTGGAGTCCACCTGTGGTAAATTCAATTGATTGGACATGATTGGAAAGGCACACACCTGTCTATATCAAGGTCCCACAGTTGACAGTGCATGTCAGAGCAAAAACCAAGCCATGAGGTCAAAGGAATTGAGCTCCAAGACAGGATTATGTGGAGGCACAGATCTGGGGAAGGGTACCAGAACATTTCTGCAGTATTTGAAAGTCTCAAGAACACAGTGACCTCTATCATTATTAAATGGAAGAAGTTTGGAACCACCAAGACTCTTACTAGAGCTGGCTGCCCAGCCAAACTGAGCAATCAGGAGAGAAGGGCCTTGGTCAGGGAGGTGACCAAGAACCCGATGGTCACTTTGACAGAGCTCCAGAGTTCCTCTGTGGAGATGGGAGAACCTTCCAGAAGGACAACCATCTCTGCAGCACTCCACCAATCAGGCCTTTATGGTAGAGTGTCCAGACGGAAGCTACTCCTCTTAAAATGCACATGACAGCCCGCTTGGAGTTTGCCAAAAAGGCATCTAAAGGACTCTCAGATCATGACAAACAAGATTCTCTGTTCTGATGAAACCAAGATTTAAATCTTTGGCCTGAATGCCAAGCGTCATGTCTGGAGGAATCCTGGCACCATCCCTACGGTGAAGCATGGTGGTGGCAGCATCATGCTGTGGGGATGTTTTTCAGCGGCAGGGACTGGGAGACTAGTCAGGATTGAGGGAAAGATGAACGAAGTAAAGGACAGAGAGTTCCTTGATGAAAAAGCGTTCAGGACCTCAGACTGGGGTGAAGGTTCACCTTCCAACAGGACAACGACCCTAAGCTTACAGCCAAGACATCACAGGAGTTGCTTCGGGACAAGTGTCTGAATGTCCTTCAGTGGCCCAGAGCCCGGACTTGAAGCCGATCAAATATCTCTGGAGAGACCTGAAAATAGCTGTGCAGTGACGTTCCCCATCCAACCTGACAGAGCTTGGGAGGATCTGCAGAGAAGAATGGGAGAAACTCCCCAAATACAGGTGTGCCAAGCTTGTAGCATCGTACCCAAGAACCAGTTTTTGCTTTGTCATTATGGGGTATTGTGTGTAGATTGATGAGGGAAAAAAGCAATTTCATCCATTTTAGAATAATGTTGTAACGTAACAAAATGTGCGAAAAGTGAAGGGTCTGAATACTTTCTGAATGCACTGTATTCCCACTATCAAGGAGCTTTCCGTTTTGATCGGGTTATTTTGCCTAAATCCCTTTAGGCCTACCTAATAGAAAAAACAACTCTGCATCGCTGCCCAGCCTGGCAAGGATGGCCTGAAGGGTGTTTAGCATCCCCAGTGGCTCTTCAAGCGAGGAGAGGATATTCTCCACTGCCGGTCTGCTCTCCAGACACCATCGCATGAGCCTGAAGCCACAGACTCTGGCCAAACTCCTGTTTCTTAAAGTCTAAAAGTGAATTCAAAGGCACTGTAGACTGAGCCTAATAAGGCATTTCCTGTTTAATTTGTATTTAATTCTAAGTAAGTCACAACCTATATGCGCAATATATGGATTAGAATGATTTAATACAACAAAATGTTTAAATGCTGAGCGCTTTATGTCCCTCCCTTTATGTCCCTCCCTTTATGTCCCTCCCTTTATGTCCCTTTATGTCCCTAGTGTTGCACTCACAAATGCTTCACAATGTAATTCTTTGTAGGCTATAGCTTTGAAATCATATATCCCAAATAATGCATGTTCATTCCTCCCTGTCTGGCTCCTGCCCTATTTAGTCTTTATGTTGTTTACTACGACATGTAGCCTATTTGAAATGATGAGCGCTTCTTACATTCATCTTTTCCTGTTTATTAAAATACTTTTCATTCAAATCATATGGTTTGGTTTCAATACTTCAAAAACCAAATGGTAGGTCCAGGTAGTCACAAAAATAGATGGGTGTTGGTTAAATTGTGAATGGATCAAATTAGTTTTCCCTGTGAGCGCGATGCGGTTTTTAGCGGAGCGGGTGGCACAGATGTGGAGCGCCAGAAAGCACCGCTCCATGAGCAATGAGCAGGACTTCCAACCGCTCAACTCCGCTCACATGCTCTGCCACACACACACACACACACACACACACACACACACACACACACACACACACACACACACACACACACACACACACACACACACACACACACACACACACACACACACACACACACACACACACACACACACACACACACACACACCAAACCACGCAAAAATAAACCTGAGGGCATGTATGACTGTGCAAAATGGTCAAAACAGACTGTGTACACACACACACACACACACACACACACACACACACACACACACACACACACACACACACACACACACACACACACACACACACACACACAGTTCCACACAAGCTCTGCTGCTTCCTAATCCTATCTGCGTGTGCTGCAATGTGAACACCTCAAATGAAAGAATGACTCTGCAAGGTCACCCCCAGTGAGAGAGAGAGATAGAGAGGTACACACACAAACTGGTAGGCTGGCTGCACAGAAACAGAGAGGCAAGGTTAACTCTGGCCCTGTCTGACCTTCTGGGCTCGTAGGGAGAAGAGCAGGCAAGGGAATACTGACCGGACCAATAGTGTGTCTTTATGTGAGGGGGTCATGGCTGAGACAACTGTAGTCTGGCCTCCACTCCCTCCGCTGTCTTGCCCTGAGGGGTTGATTGTGTGTGGGTGTGTGCAGTGGTGTAAAGTACTTAAGTAAAAATACTTTAAAGTACTACTTAAGTCGTTTTTTAGGGTATCTGTACTCTACTTTACTATTTATATTTTTGACAACTTTTACATCACTAGATTACTAAAGAAAATATTGTACTTTTTACTCCATACATTTTACCTGACACCCAAAAGTACTCGTTACATTTTGAATGCTTAGTAGGACAGGAAAATGGTCCAATTCACACACATCCCTGGTCATCCCTACTGCCTCTGATCTGGCAGACTCACTAAACACACATGCATTTTTTGTAAATGATGTCTGAGTGTTGGAGTGTGCCCCTGGCTATCTGTAAATGATGTCTGAGTGTTGGAGTGTGCCCCTGGCTATCTGTAAATTATGTCTGAGTGTTGGAGTGTGCCCCTGGCTATCTGTAAATGATGTCTGAGTGTTGGAGTGTGCCCCTGGCTATCTGTAAGTTATGTCTGAGTGTTGGAGTGTGCCCCTGGCTATCTGTAAATGATGTCTGAGTGTTGGAGTGTGCCCCTGGCTATCTGTAAATTATGTCTGAGTGTTGGAGTGTGCCCCTGGCTATCTGTAAATGATGTCTGAGTGTTGGAGTGTGCCCCTGGCTATCTGTAAATGATGTCTGAGTGTTGGAGTGTGCCCATGGCTATACATACATTTTTCAACAAGAAAATGGTGCCACCTGCTTTACTCAATAGAAGGAATTTGAAGTGATTTATACTTTTACTTTTGATACCTAAGTATATTTGAGCAATTACATGTACTTTTACTCAAGTAGTATTTTACTGGGTGACTTTTACTTTTACTTGAGTAACTTTCCATTAAGGTAACTATACTTTTACTCAAGTATGACAATTGGGTACTTTTTCCACAATTGTGTGTATGCGTGTGTGCGTGTGTGCGTGTGCGCGTGTGCGTGCACGCGTGTGTGTGTGTCAGTCAGAGGGACTAAGCAGACACGAGATCCTCAGATGACAGGAGTGTTGTAACATTCCGACTGGGCTATGGGAGCTCCGGGTGCCTCTATGACCACAGCACCACGCCGGCCCTGCCGTGGTAGCACTATCCCACCTCACACATTCCCACTGTGCCATCCAAGTGCTATTCACAGTGTGTGTGTGTGTGTGTGTGTGTGTGTGTGTGTGTGTGTGTGTATGCATGCTGGGGACAGAATGTGAAACTCTAGCCCCCTAACACATTGTCTCTGCTGCATGGTGACCCCTCACCTCTGACCTTT